>NC_044556.1:60976298-61079465 GCF_007565055.1 Rhinopithecus roxellana
CCATGTGGCACAGTTTTCAAGTGTTTAAATAACAGTCAACTACAAATTTTATATCCAGTGACATTATCCTTTACAAGTAAAGGTAAAAATATAGACATTCTCAGAGAAAGGGAAACGAGGAGAGTTTGTCTCTAATAAATCTATGCTTAAAGATTAACTCAAGGAATTCCTCAAATTAAAATAAAAGATAAAAGAAAGAAGAGCTTGAGACTTTAAGAGACTGAAAGAATAGAATAATATATGGATAAAAAGAGGAGTCAATATAACAGGCTATCTTTTTCCTCATAAGTTTGTTCAATCATGTTTTATGTGAAGCAAAATGAGTTTAATATTGTGCTCAATGTATGTAGAAAAAATACTAGTGGCATTTATACTTAAAAAATGGAGAGTATAAATGGATCTACATGAAAGTAAGGTTTCCACATTCCAGTTGTAGATTTAAATGTCAGTACCAGTAGACAGTAATATATTATTACATGTATATAGTATTAGCTATGGCAACAATTTTTTAAAAGAAGGAGAAAACTATACAAAGAGATACAATCGTAAACAATACATATGAATCAAAATTAATCTTTTTAAAAACTTTTTCCACAGGGAATGGAGCAAAAGGGTAATAGGACTGAAAACCAGAGGTAACAAACAGAAACTATATATCAATAATATTTTAAGTGTAAATGGTCCAAGTGCACCAGTTACCAGGCCAAGGAAGGCAGAATGGATATGTAAACAGATCTAAGTCAAGAGAAATTGGTATTCTGTGATTTATTTGACAAATGTTTTCTTTACATGATTATTTTAAAGGAAATCACAGCCAGTTTGCACTCATGCTGGACACACTCCAATATATATCTGCTGTATTCACTCAAGTATATTTAAATTTTTCTGCTTATTTTCACAACATGGTTTGAAGAATTTAGATTTATTAAATTGAAAAGTGCTTGATTCATTGATAATTGACTGTACACTGATAACATAATGTTGATATCTCAATCTGAAGATGAAGCTAATACTCGTTAATTATATGACAACATAAAGCAGCTAAATAACCTGACTAAAGTACAGGGTCTAGCATGAAGAGTAAGATAGTAACATTATTAATAATAACTTGAGCCCGACAAACTTGGGATGGAAGGAAGGAAGGAGGGATGGAAGGAAGGAGAGATGGAAAGATGGAGGGAAGGAAGGAAGGAAGGAAAGAAAGAAGGAAAGAAAGGAAGATGAAAGAAAGGAAGGAGGAAGAAGAGAGAAAGAAAGAAAGAAAGAGAAAGAAAAAACAAGAAAAAGAAAGTGAAAGGAAGAGAAAGAAAGGAAGAAAGGAAAAGAACAAAAGATAAAATAGAAGAGAAGCAAGAATAGGAAAGAAGAAAAGAAGAAGAGAAAGAAAAAAAAAGAAAAAAAAGAAAGAGAAAGAAAGAAAAAAGAAAGAGAAAAGAAGAAGAGAAAGAGAAAGAAAAGAAAAAAAAGAGAAAAAAAGAGAAAGAAAGGAGAAAGAAAAAAGAATGAAAGAGAAAAATAGAGAAGCAGAAAAGGAAAGAGAGAAAGAAAAGAGGAGAAAGAAAAAGTGAAAAGGAAGCAAGAAAGAAAGAAAGACAAGAAAAAGCACAGAGAAAGGAAGAGAAAGAAAGGAAAAGAATGAAAGAGGAAAAGAAATAGACAAGCAAGGCACACAGGAAAGACTAGAAAGAAAAAGAAAAGAGGAAGTAAATGGAAGAAAAAAGAAAAGTAACGACAAAGAATGAAAGGAAAGCGAAGAACCAAGCAAAAGAACACTGCAAGGAAGAAAAGAAGAAAGAAAAAGAAAGGAAGAGAAGAAAGAGAAAACAAGTAGTTGACTCTACAACAGCTCCAAAACCAAAGCAAGGGGTATCAATCTTGATTGAGTTGGTTGATATCAGCAGAAACTATACATCTAATCAAGGCTTGTTATTAGCCTCAAGTAATCTACGAAGAAAAATGGAAGGAAAGTAATGGGATCATCTGACACTGAATGATGAGACACAAAAAAGAGGTGATGAAGAAAAAAGATTTGGATGAAAGGTCATGATTAGGGTGAAAAGTCATATCCATACTTACTGTAAACCTATATTAATTAAAATTTGGGAGTTGGAGGTTACAGTGAACCATGATTGCACCAATGCACTCAAGCATGGATGACAGAGCGAGATTCTGTCTAAAATAAAATAAAATAAAATGAAATAGAATAGAATAGAATAAAATAAAATAAATTCAATAGAGGATTACTGGAATGCTGGTTTAAAAAATTGTTTACTAATACTGCAGAATAGACCATTCAGAATAAGAGTCACTGTGTGTGTGTACGCCTGTGTGTGTATATACACACAATGTACAAAATATACAGCATAACACATACTGTATGAAAAAGGTATCATAAAAATTGTTAGGGAAATGTTGAGTTCACCATATTTTATTTAAAAACGAAATATAGCTGTTATCAAGAAAAAAATAAACAAAAAATATTTTAAAATATGAAAAGATAACATACAACTTTTTAGAATAAAGAATAGTGTAATGATTCTGTGTTTTTGGAAAAGTATTCCTTTAAAAAGAACCAAAAAGCATTCATCATGAAAAAAGATTGACAATTATTTAGTAAAATGAGCAACTTATGTTCACAATGCAGAAAAAAAGGGAAAGAACAATACTAGCCACAAACAGAAAGCATTTGCATCAAGTATGATTAAAAGAGATTTTATATGCAGAATTATTAAGATGATTCCAACTAATAAATTCCCAAACTCCCAAAAGGTAAATTAAAAAGACATCAAACTGCATTTCCAAAGATTAGAATCATTAAATACCAATTAAATTGTGAACATATATTGTAAATCAGTTGGTAGTAAATGAAAATATACACTGCAGTGTTGTAACATTTTATAGTCATTCAACTTGTAAATATTAAAATGTGACATCACCAATCATTAGTAACACGTAAAAAAAGAAGGAACTGTTGATATAAATGTATATCGGAATAAATACTGTAGGAAACCTTCCAGAGTCGAATATGCACAATATCCCAGAATACCCATTTGTACTTAATGTTCTTGGTGTGAGATAACGAACCTCAAGTATTGACCCCAGACACTGATGCCGCTTCGATGTGACTTTATTTAGCCAACAAGTATTGTGCTCTACCTCTTTTACCCTCTTCTTGACTAATGTCCATTAATAGGAGCATTTATTTTGCTATGTTCTTATCAAGACATTTGTATATTCACACAATTAAAAAAGTAAAACTAAATAGGTCCATTGGCAAAACAAGTTGACAAAAACATTCTGCAACAGTTAATATAGATGAGTCTGAGAATGTCATCTATGTTACTTAGAAAGACATGAACATGCTGGGATCTCAGAGCAGTGTACTTACTGACACGGATGCATCTGGGAGGAGGAGACCAGCCATTCTCCGTACAGTTAACTGTGGTCTGCTCATTTGGAAGACCATAGCCTGGATGGCAGGCAACTTCTATAGAGTTACCCTGTACAAACTTTCTTCCATTATTTTCATTATATCCATTTTCCAAATAAGGAAAATAACATTTTCCTAAGGACCATAAGAATAATAAATAAATAAAGTAAATGAGAAGCATAAATTTGCTAAAAAATTTGTTAAATTATTGTTACAATATTAAATAAGATTGCATAAACATCAAAAAATAATATATAAATTAGTATGAACTGAAATTACTAACAAAGGTTTTCACAAAAAGAAATATCAACATTGAAGATTACTTATATTTAGTTTAAATAATTAAAATATGTATAAACTATATAGACATTCTCATAAAGTCTCTATATTTATTTCTCATATGATTTTCAAGAGCTCCTCATAATAGAAAAGATCTATTCTCGTGATTTTGCTTGAACAACTCTTTTCTTGGTCCTATTTCTGTTACATAAGACAAGAGTAATCACTTATGTGCTCTCCTTTCTTTAATCTTTGAAAGTTTTATGCATGTATAGCTGTCCAGAGGTTTACTTACTGAGGCATGGTACTGCTGGTGACCACCCATCTTGTGTGCAATGAATGTAATCCCAGTAACTTCTTGAAGGAGTCTCAAATGTTCATCACAGTGATAGGAGTAAGATTTTCCTACAGGTACTGGAAAGTATGGTCTACGCATGCTCTCATAATACAGACCTCCATGTTTAATGTCGGGGAAAATGACAAGATCTCACTTGCAATAAAAAACAAACCAAAAGTATAAATAATTTTTACTGTAATAACTCATATTAGAGATAAATTCTGATATCACCTTCTCTCAAACATTTTCTTCTGGAATTACAGCAACCATGACTAGTTTCCTGAACCTGACCGCTCATCTTTATAATTTATTTTTCTTTGTGTAAATTAATAACCCATCGTCTGGCCATTTTATTTCTCCATAAAATCCTTAATGGATCCCAAATCAATTAACAGGACAAGAAGAGCCTCATTCCACTTTCTCTACTTCTACTCACGTAGTATGGTCTCTTCAGCAATTCTGGAGGTTTTATCAGCATTAATTTAAACTGAGCTTATCTAACTCTATACCAAGTTATACTAAAGCTGTCCGTTCAGGGTGTACACATCGGCATTAATTGTTTTTTGGAAAAGAGAAACAAGAAATACGACTTTAACATTTAAAAAAATCAGAAATGTAGCAAATTATCTTCAGAAATAAAACATTTTGTTGAGTTTCGTGGCGTTTTGTTTGTATTCGATGGCATGCATTCTTACCATAGTTCGAATTCATGTATCGGATGAGACATATTATTAACATAAAAAATATAGGTGCATACACGAATGTTCAAAAAAATATGTATATATACTTACCCCATAATTTAAATAGCATATAATTTATGTTTCTTTTATAATTCTGGAACAAGTGATAGAAAATAATATTACAACCTGTTTATTGTGAAAACTGAGAATGTAACTAAAGAAAAATCTTTAAGTTTGAATCATCATAAATCAGAACTGGAAGGAGGCTAGCGGCACAACAGCTTTAGTGTGCAGACGAGAAGACTAAGTTCAGAGAAGTGACATCTTTACTTAGTGGGAAGCGTTTGCTAGTTACAGAACTGGCTCCAGAGGCTTGTTGGGTGACGCATGACAGCTTCTCTGACCCAGCCCCTCAAGCATGGATGCACAGTTTTCTGCTGAGTGTCTCCTCCATATTGGAAAATCTAACCTTCCCTGCTCTGTATAACCTCCTGAGATGCTCTTACATTTTCTTATGATTGCAGGATATTTATTCTGAGGAAGAAAGGGACATATATTAAAGGAAATCATTTTAATTTTTCTTTTTCTTTCTTTTTTCTTTTTCTTCTTCTTCTTCTTTTTTTTTTTTTTTTTTTTTTTTTTTTTTTTTTAACGATCTTGCTCTTTCGCCAAGGCTAGAGTACTGTGGCACGATCTTGGCTCACTGCAACCTCTGCCTCCCAGGTACAAGTGATTCTCCTGCCTCAGCCTCTTGAGGAGCTGGGATTACAGGTGTGTGCCGCCACACCCGGCTAAGCTTCTGACTTTTCAGTGGAGGCAGCGTTCCATCATGTTGGTCAGGTTGGTCTCCAACTCCTGGCCTCAAGTGATCCGTGCGCCTTGGCACCCCAAAGTGTTGGGATTAAGGCGTGAGCCCCCGGCTCGGTCAAAAATTACTTTTCTTAGTCAACGATAATTTCGAACCTGTAGTGAGTTTTTCATAGTTTAGGTTTGTTTCTAAAAATCGTTTTTCCCACTAAAAGCCACGGGAATTTCACAGAGAAACTAAAGGAACTTGGTCCATAGTAGGAAAAGTCAAGGAAAGCTTGGGACCTTTTGTTATGCCAAAGCTTAATGGAAGCACGTGAAATACACACAGAAGCCAGCTTCTTAGTGAGATTTGAAACAAATTTGAGCGTCCCAAAGAAGTACAATGGCAATTGATTGTAATGCACTGGGTACTGAAAATGATCAGTTTAAAAGGGGTTTAGAAGCAACCCTGCTCTACAATACAAATTGTCACCCTTGACACTTTGTTATGGCAACTCTAGTAGATGAATGTACAATTTAAACAACTCTAAAAGGATATTCAAAATTAAAAGTAATGTTCTTGACACCCTATTTTTAAATAAGTGTAAATAACTTATGAGTTGATGGAAGAAATATCGGTCAATACAAATTCAATGAACGTTATAATAAGTTACAATTACAAATTTTCTGTCAAGTTTATCTTTCAAATAGTGTGGCTTCCAAAAGAATTGGCGTGCTGATTTTATTGTTCAGAATTGAAACATCAACTACCATTAAAAAAAAATTCTTAGCATAAGCAACTCACAAAGCATATCATTCATTAATCATATGAAAAATATCTGTTGATTTGATTTACTAGATTCTGAATATAGATGAATACAGATAATATGTAAACATAAAATGTTCAACAAGACAAAAATCAGCAAGGACAATACACCCAAGATATTATTACCAAATTCTGATGAATACACTCTAAAATCTGTGTTGGGTGTGTGTGTGTGTGTGTGTGTGTGTGTGTGTGTGTATGTGTATATATATCTTTGAGTAAAAGTAGAAAGTTATTTTAATTATTAATATTGTTTTAATAAATTGTGTAAATATCATTCTATTCATCTACTAGAGCTACCATAATAAAGTACCACAGATTTCATAGAAATTTATTTTCTCACAGTTCTGGAGGCTACTAGTTTGAGATATAGCTGTCAATGGAGTTGAATTCTTCTGAGACCTCTTCCTTTGTCTTGTAAATGGTTGTATTCTCTCTATGCCTGCTTGATCTTTCTCTATATGGTGTGTCCTTATTTTCTCTTCTTATATAGACACCAGTTATATTGGAGTAGGGCCCACCTGGATCATTGACCTTTAACTTAGTTACCTCTTTAAGCACTCCTTCTCCAAATGCACTCACATTCTCAGGTATTGGGAGTCTGGACTTTAACAAATGAATTTTGGAGGGATGCAGTTGAGCCAATGCTACTGAATACAAAAAGATATTTCTCTCTACCCAAGACGTTATTCCACTAAATGAGTTACTTTCTCCTTTGAGAAATATAGGTGTGACCCAAATTTACAAGACAGTTTGCTCTAGTTTACTCTTACAAAGAGTTCATTGGAGGATACAAGTTTTCAACTGGAATATCAGATAAGAAAGAGTTTATCATTCTTTTCTATAGTGCTTTTAAGAAAGTAAGTAAGAAAGTATAGCGCATATGCTTCTCTAATTCCAGTCATTTCAAACTAGTACTATTTTTCTTCTTTGCATTCTACTTTAATCTATTTAATCTTTATTTGAAAAAATATACCTGTAACAGTTCAGTTAAAAAGGAAATAACCGGAGTAATTCCTTTTTTTTTTCCATTTTGGCATAGATCAAGTTTGTTTTGCACAACAAATAAAACTAGCAAATCATGTGATAGATAATACCATAAAACTAAAAACTCTTTCCCTAGAATCAAATAAGGTGGCATAGCTTTGAGAGGAGAGGATGAGGGAAAAGATACTCTCATAAATTGATAATGGGATTTCCAGTATTACCCACTGTTACGTTTGTTGAAATATTATAAAATCTTGAATAATAACAAAGTTTGTATTCTTCATTAATGGCCACACACCATTGATTGGTCACGATTTTGACCCATATGGTTCAGCTGCTAATGTTATGATACAGTTCTTCAACATGCAAAGCTGGCATTCAAAAAGATAGTTATTATAGAAAATATATGACTATCAAGGAGAAAAGAAATCAGTGAACAATGACATAAAGCTCTGAAAAGTATTTTCTGTGTATTTACTTATTGAACATTTGCTAGTGGACTCAGAAAAGCCAATCAAAACATACTGTCATTCCAATGTAAGTTTATATTCTACTTTTTATGTCATTCCGATATAAGTTTATATTCAACATATATATGTTGCTAATTTTGTTGAAACAGTAGGTTGATGATAATGTTAATTAGTTTTAGCAGCTTTCTTAAGATATAATAGAAATACATGAAACTGCATAATTTAAAATGTATTATTTGATTTTTAACATATAAATCTATAAAAATCACCATATGTAAGATTATGAAAATATCAATCACTCCCAATGTTCCCCTTGTACTATGGATAAGAAAATTCTGAACGTCTTAAGTTTAGAATCTGTCTAATGACATGTTTCCTAATAAAGTTTCATGAGTACATTCTCATATCTCCTTAATCAATATTAAATGCCTTTTACACTGCAGAACTTAGAAAACAAATACAATATTATTCATTTTTTCTTTAAGTTAAAATGAGATAATTTTTTATAACATTAGTTTCTGTCATACTCCCACAAAATATGCCACTTCCACTAGCATAGTGAATTAATCCTCTTTGATTCATTTTAAAAAAGATAGACATACAGAGCTAGATATTACATGAAGTTACATTTAAGAGGGAAGCTGAGTGTTTAGATCTCTTTTAACTTACCTTGTCCAGTAGCACAGGAAACCCACAAGGTGAGAATGACATTGATTAGTAACAACATGTTAGATATTCTCAGTAGTATGTATTCATACAAAGATCTCAATTGCACTATTTGGGGTTTGAAATCTTTCCTTGCTAGTTACCAAGTGTGAATCTGAATTTAAGTGCACTACCACAAAGCTAGGCCTTTAAGGTCACTTAGTAAATATCAAAGTTCAGAGAGTTTTGAAAAATCCTTCAATAATTCCAGTTAGTGGTTTCACAATCATCTGTGGAATTGATTTCCTGATGTGTAGCTTATCAATTGATGTGTACAATTTTATTTAGGGACAGTAGTGGACTGAATCCAAAAGTAATATAAAATATTAATTTATTTTATTTCTTATTTTTTGAGTAAAGAGAGTATTAATAAAGGGAACGAAAAGCTTCTGCAATTATTGGAAGAACTGAGGGAACTAAGGTCAAAAATGTTATTTCCAGAAAATTCTGATATTCAAGAATCTTAGTGATGCCCTCACTAATTATCCATGGTGCTGCAGTGGATATTTCTCAGAAAACTTCCAGAATCAAGAAAAGCTACTGTTGGTGATCTCAGCTGCTACGAGCAGCTGCTACCATATAATACCTTGTCTTTCTCTTCTTCCAAATCTTCTTTAAGTACATCTCATGGGAGAATCTAAGGTAGAAGCAAGCTATGGAGAAGGGAACTTCAGAAACTGTAGTTTCAAACTTATGGTCTGCAATGCAGAAGAAAATGAAAATAGGAACTGGGTTGATGTCACATTGAAAATAAACATCTGGCACACTAATCTCCTTCTGAAAATCCTGCTGTTGAGCATGGCAAGTTTTTTTTTTTTAATAGCAACCACCCAGAGCCAAGATTACCGCCCTGAATATCCCAGAACTCAGGAATGAAACTATAATATAGCAAACAATTCAAAATAAGAGCTACAAAATTGGTTAAAGAATATGAATTTAAAAAGTTGTAAGTTATAAGTTCAAAAATTCAAAATGTGTGCCAAAGTAGAGTAAAAACGTGGAGTTGTTTTTTTCCTTTTAAAAAGTGAATCACAAGTTGTTATCATGGTAAAATAAGCTGTTGTAAATACAAGAATTTTGTGGGCCTCGGAATAACCACAGCACAAAGCTCTAATAATTACACTCCAAGTAAAAAGAGAAGAGTCAAACAACACTAATAGAAAAAAATCATTTAATCACAAAAAGAGTGAAGAAGAAAGGAAGAAAAAAATTCTGCCTAACAACTAGAATGAAATTACAAAATGGCAATAGTTAATATTTATCTATCAATAATTACCTTTAATGCCAGTGGATTGAATTATTGAATTACAAGACATAGAGTTGGTTAGTGGATTAAAAAAAAAAACAAAAAACTCTCAACTCTATTCTTGCTACAAGAGGCACACGATACCTCTAAGGACTCATAGTCTGAAAGTGAAAAGAGAGAGATATTCCATGCTGTTGGAAAAGAAGAGTAGGAACAGAAATATGTAAATCAGATAAAATGGACTTTAAATAATAACAGAAAAAGAAACAATGAAAGTCATTATATAA
Source organism: Rhinopithecus roxellana (assembly GCF_007565055.1). Classification (NCBI taxonomy): domain Eukaryota; kingdom Metazoa; phylum Chordata; class Mammalia; order Primates; family Cercopithecidae; genus Rhinopithecus; species Rhinopithecus roxellana. The sequence goes on from NC_044556.1 coordinate 60,986,335, forward strand.
TGATAAAGGCATCAAATCAGCATATGCACATGAGAATCGTAAACATATATATATATTCTCAACATTAGAGCACATATATATGTGTGTGTGTATATATATATATATATAAAGCAAATATTAATAGCGCTAAAGAGAGAGAGAGAGAGTGCAATACAGTAATAGTAAGAGTTTTCAACTCCTCACATTCAGCAATGGAAAGATACTTCCCACAGAAAATCAACAAAACGATATTGGATTTAAAGAACATTGTAGACCTAATAGATCTAACAGGCATTTTTGGAATATTTAATTTGACTGCTGAACAGCACATTTTCCTTAACTGCACATAGAATATTCTCCAGAATAGATCATAAGTTAAGTCATAAAACAAGTTGCAACAAATTAAAAAACAGGAATTATATCAAGAATCTTTTCTGATCATAATGGTATACAACTAGTAATAACAGAAGAAAACTTGGAAACTTTACAAACACTTGGAAATTAAACATGTTCATTTAAACCCAATGGCTCAACGAAGGCACTAAAAAAGAATCTGAAAAGTTTTAGAGACAAATGACAATGGAAACACAACATACCGTAATAGATGAGATACAGCAAAACCAGTTCTAAGAGGAAACTTTATAGCAATAAATGCCTTATCAAAAAGAAGAAAGCTCTCAAATAAACAACAAACATTGCAACTTAAGGAGCTAGAAATATAATAACAATATTACTAAAAATAATTTGAAAATAAATAATAAATGTCAGAGCAGAAACAAACAACATAGAGACCAAATGTAAGTACAAAAAAAAATCAGTAAAGATAAAAAAAATTGACAAACCTTTTATTAGACTAAGAAAAACAAGGGAGAAGATCCAAATAAGTAAAATCAGAGAGGAAAAAGGAGACATTACATCTGGTTCTACAGAAACACAAAGGATCATAAAAATTATAAGGAAAAATTGTTTGCCAATAAATTGGTATACCTGGAAGAAATGGATAAATTTTTGGACAAGGTGTTTTTGAAGTTTTTTGCATAAAATATAATCAGAAATTACTGACCAAGGACCTTAGTGAAGAACACAAAGAATCCACTAATATTGTTGAGTGTGCTATTAGGAAAAAAGAGTAAGTCCCTTCATTAATTACTTTTTAAAGTATAACATAGCAGAAAACCTTGACTATTGAAAATGACACAGAGAAGTAAGTAGGTTCCTCAGCGTATTTTTAGGAGGTTATATGACTGTATGTATTATTTGATACTATTTTAATTTTTTCAATATTCAGTGAATACAAAGTGAAATACCCAAACTAAAACATTCTTCAGACTTTTATCTTTTTTGTACATAATTTTTTTTATGGAACAATTTTAGATTTACATAAAATTTGTAAAGAGTATTTAGATAAGGTCTTTGTTAATCTTAAAATCAATAAAACAAAGATTAGATTTGTTACATGAATGTGAAGTGAACTTAGTTTTGGAAGATAAGTATATTTACAACAATTGTTTAGCTCCTCTTTCTGTAGTAGTCAGAAAGGCTAGGCTTAAATATATTAAATAAAATATATCTACTCACAGCAATATTGAAATATAGAATATTATCGCTGTTATTATTATTAAGTGTGACCACCATGCTGTGCAATAGATAATACAATGTATTCCTCCAGTCTAACTGAAACTTTACACCCTTTGAACCAACACCTCCCTAGAACCACCCCCATCCCTTCAGCCTCTGGTAACCACCACTCCACTCTCATCTTCTATAAATTTGATTTTTTTAGATTCCACATATCAGTAAGATCATGCAGGATTTGTCTTTCTGTTGAGTTTATTTTAGTTAGCATAATATCTTCTAGATTCATCCACATTTTCACTATTGACAGAATTGTCTTCTTTTTGGTTTGTATATTATTGTACTGTGTATATGTACCTCATTTTCTATTTTTGTAAACATTTCTATTTATTTTTTATTGGTGAATAAAATCGCATATATTTATTATGTAAAACATATTGTGTTGAAATATGTATACATTATATTATGGTTAAATCAAGCTAATAAATACATGTTTTACTTCACATACTTCTCTTTTTTTGTGTGGTGAGACTGCTAAAAATCTACACTCAGTAGTTTTCAAGAATACAGCATATTATTATTAACTATAGTCACCATATTTTACAACAAATATTTTTATTTATTTCTCCTATCTAACTGAAATTTTTTACCTTTTGACCAACATCTCTCCACCCTCATTCCCACCCTAGTCCTGGTAATCACCATTCTACTATTTCTATGAGTCCAGCTTTTTTGGATTCCACGAATCAGGGCGATCATGTGTTTTTTTCTGTCCTATTTCACTAAAATTAGTGTCCTCCATGTTTATTCTGTGTTCTTGAAAATACAGGATTTCCTTTTGTCAAGGCTGAATAGTATTACATTGTGTATATAGACTACATTTTCTTTATCTATTCATCCGTAATGGATACTTAAGTTGATTCCACATTTTGGCTATTATAAATAATGCTGTAATGAACATGGGCATGCAGATAACCGTTTGACATACTGATTCCATTTTCTTTGTACATATATTCAATAGTGGGATTATTGGATTGATCATATGTTCTGTTTTTCATTTTTTGACCAGCTGTAAGCTACTTTCCATAGTGGCTGTACTAATTTCCATTTCCACCAACAATTTGCAAGTGTGCCTTTTTTTCCACGTTTGATAACACTTTTTTTTTTTTTTTTGTATTGTTGATAATACTTGTTGGCCATTTGTACGTCTTCTTTTGAGAAATGTCTATTCAGGTACATTGCCTATTTTTATTTTTATTTATTTATTTATTTATTTTTAAAATATAATTTCAACTTTCATTTCAGATTCAGGGGGTGCATACACAGGTTTGTTTCATGAGCATATTGTATGAAGCTGAGGTTTGGGTACTATTGATCCCATCACCCAGGTAGTGTGCATATTACCTGATAGTTAATTTTTCAAATTTGTTTCCGTAATTATATCCATGAGTACCCAATGTTTGGCTCCCACTTATAAGTGAGAGTATGTGGTATTTAGTTTAATATTCCTGTGTTAATATGCTTAGGACAATGGTCTCCAGCTGCATCCTTGTTGCTGCAAAGGACATGAATTCATTCTTTTTTATGGCTTCACAGTATTTCATTGTGTATGTGTACCACATTTTTAAAAATCTAATTCACTGTTGATGATGGGTAGTTAGGTTGATTCAATATCTTTGCTATTATGAGTATTGCTGCAACGAACATATGAGCATGTGTGTCTTTTGGTAAAATAATTTATTTTCTTTTTGACATATACCAAGTAATGAGATTGCTGGATCAAATGGTAGTCCTAATTTCTTCTTTATTATTATTATTATTATTATTATTATTATTATACTTTAAGTTCTAGGGTACATGTGCACAACGTGCAGGTTTGTTACATATGTATACATGTGCCATATTGGTGTGCTGCACCCATTAACTCGTCATTTACATTAGGTAGAGCTCCTAATGCTATCCCTCCCTCCTACACCTTCTCCACAATAGGACCCGGTGTGACAATCCCATTCTTGTGTCCAAGTGATCTCATTCTTCAATTGCCACCTATGAGTGAGAACATGCGACATTTGGTTTTCTGTTCTTGTGATAGTTTGCTGAAAATGATGGTTTCCAGCTACATCCATGTCCCTACAAAGGACATGAACTCATCCTTTTTTATGGCTGCGTAGTATTCCATGGTGTATATGTGCCACATTTTCTTAATCCAGTCTGTCACTGATGGCCATTTAGGTTGATACCAAGTCTTTGCTATTGTGAATAGTGCTGCAATAAACATATATGGGCATGTGTCTTTGTAGCAGCATGATTTATAATCATTTGGGTATATCCCCAGTAATGGAATGGCTGGATCAAATGGTATTTCTAATTCTAGATCCTTGAGGAATCGCCACACTCTTCTCCACAATGGTTGAACTAGTTTACAATCCCACCAACAGTGTAAAAGTGTTCCTATTTCTCCACATCCTCTCCAGCACCTGTTGTTTCCTGACGTTTTAATGATTGCCATTCTAACTGGTGTGAGATGGTATCTCATTGTGGTTTTGACTTGCATTTCTCTGATGGCAAGTGATGATGAGCAGTTTTTCATGTGTCTGATGGCTGTATGAATGTCTTCTTTTGAGAGGGGTCGGTTCATATCCTTTGCCCACTTTTTGATGGGGTTGTTTTTTTTTTTATTGTAAATTTGATTGAGTTCTTTTAGGTACTGGATATTAGCCCTTTGTCAGATGAGTAGATTGCAAAATTTTTCTCCCATTCTGTAGGCTGCCTGTTCACTCTGATGGTAGTTTCCTTTGCTGTGCAGAAGCTCTTTAGTTTAATTAGATCCCATTTGTCAGTTTTGGCTTTTGTTGCCGTTGCTTTTGGTGTTTTAGACATGAAGTCCTTGCCCATGCCTATGTCCTGAATGGTATTACCTAGGTTTTCTTCTAGGGTTTTTATGGTTTTAGGTCTAACATTTAAGTCTCTAATCCATCTTGAATTAATCTTCGTATAAGGGGTAAGGAAAGGATCCAGTTTCAGCTTTCTTCTTATGGCTAGCCAATTTTCCCAGTACCATTTATTAAATAGGGAATCCTTTCCCCATTTCTTGTTTTTGTCAGGTTTGTCAAAGATCAGATGGCTGTAGATGTGGTATTATTTCTGAGGGTTCTGTTCTGTTCCATTGGTCTATACCTCTGTTTTGGTACCAGTAAAATGCTGTTTTGGTTACTGTAGCCTTGTAGTATAGTTTGAAGTCAGGTAGCGTGATGCCTCCAGCTTTGTTCTTTTGGCTTAGGATTGTCTTGGCAATGCGGGCTCTTTTTTGGTTCCATATGAACTTTAAAGCAGTTTTTTCCAATTCTGTGAAGAAAGTCATTGGTAGCTTAATGGGGACGGCATTGAATCTATAAATTACCTTGGGCAGTATGGCCATTTTCACAACATTGATTCTTCCTATCCATTAGCATGGTATGTTCTTGCGTGTTTATTTGTGTCCTCTTTATTTCACTGAGCCGTGGTTTGTAATTCTCCTTGAAGAGGTCCTTTACATCCCTTGTAAGTTGGATTCCTAGGTATTTTATTCTCTTTGAAACTATTGTGAATGGGATTTCATTCATGATTTGTTTCTCTGTTTGTCTGTTACTGGTGTATAAGAATGCATGTGATATTTGCACATTGATTTTGTATCCTGAGATTTTACTGAAGTTGTTTATCAGCTTAAGGAAATTTAGGGCTGAGACAATGAGGTTTTCTAAATATACAATCATGTCATTTGCAAACAGGGACAATTTGACTTCTTCTTTTACTAACTGAATACCCTTTATTTCTTTCTCTTGCCTGATTGCCCTAGCTAGAACTTCCAATACTATATTGAATAGGAGTGGTGGGAGAAGGCATCCCTGTCTTGTGCCAGTTTTCAAAGGGAATGCTTCCAGTGTTTGCCCATTCAGTATAATATTGGCTGTGGGTATGTCATAAATGCCTCTTATTATTTTGAGATACGTTCTATCAATATTGAATCTATTGAGAGTTTTTAGCATGAAGCGCTGTTGAATTTTGTCAAAGGCCCTTTCTGCATCTATTGAGATAATCATGTGATTTTTGTCTTTGGTTCTGTTTATATGCTGGATTACGTTTATTGATTTGCATATGTTGAACCAGCCTCACATCCTAGGGATGAAGCCCACTTGATCATGGTGGAGAAGATTTTTGATGTGCTGCTGGAGTCGGTTTGCCAGTACTTTATTGAGGATTTTTGCATCGATATTCATCAGCGATATGGGTCTAAAATTCTCTTTTTTTGTTGTAGCTCTGTCAGGCTTTGGTGTCAGGATGATGTTGGCCTCATAAAATGAGTTACGCAGGATTCCCTCTTTTTCTATTGATTGCAATAGTTTCAGAATGAATGGTATCAACTCCTCCTTGTACCTCTGGTAGAATTCAGGTGTGAGTCCATCTGGTTCTGGACTTTTTTTGGTTGGTAGGCTATTAATTATTGCCTCAATTTCAGAGCCTGCTATTGGTCTATTCAACTTCTTCCTGGTTTAGTCTTGGGAGAGTGTAAGTGTCCAGGGAATTATCCATTTCTTCTAAGTTTACTAGTTCATTTGAGTAGAGGTGTTTATAGTATTCTCTGATGGTAGTTTGTATTTCTGTGGGGTTGGTGGTGATATCCTCTTTATCATTTTTTATTGCCTCTATTTGATTCTTTTCTCTTCTTTATTAGTCTTGGTAGCAGTCTATCAATTTTGTTGATCTATTAAAAAAACCAGCTCCTGGATTCATTGATTTTTTGGAGGGTTATTTGTGTCTCTATCTCCTTCAGTTCTGCTCTGATCTTAGTTATTTCTTGCCTTCTGTTAGCTTTTGAATGTGTTTGCTCTTGCTTCTCTAGTTCTTTTAATTGTGATGTTAGAGTGTCAATTTTGGATCTTTCCTGCTTTCTCTTGTGGGCATTTAGTGCTATAAATTTCCCTCTACACACTGCTTTGAATGTGTCCCGGAGATTCTGGTATGTTGTATCTTTGTTCTCATTGGTTTCAAAGAACATCTTTTTTTTTTTGCCTTCATTTCGTTATGTATCCAGTAGTCATTCAGGAGCAGGTTATTCAGTTTCCATGTAGTTGAGTGGTTTTGATTGAGTTTCTTAGTCCTGAGTTCTAGTTTGATTGCCCTGTGGTCTGAGAGACAGTTTGTTATAATTTCTGTTGTTTTACATTTGCTTAGGAGTGTTTTACTTCCAACTATGTGGTCAATTTTGGAATAAGTGCAATGTGGTGCTGAGAAGAATGTATATTCTGTTGCTTTTGGGTGGAGAGTTCTGTAGATGTCTATTAGGTCCACTTGGTGCAGAGTTGAGTTCAATTCCTGTATATCCTTGTTAACTTTCTGTCCCATTGACCTGTCTAATGTGGACAATAGGGTGTTAAAGTCTCCCCTTATTATTGTATGGGAGTCTAAGTCTATTTGTAAGTCTCTAAGGACTTGCTTTATGAATCTGGGTGCTCCTGTATTGGGTGCATATATATTTAGAAGAGTTCGCTCTTCCTGATGAATTGATCCCTTTACCATTATGTAATGGCCTTGTCTCTTTTGAACTTTGATGGTTTAAAGTCTGTTTTATGAGAGACTAGGATTGCAACCCTTGCTTTTTTTTGTTTTCCATTTGCTTGGTAGATCTTCCTCCATCCCTTCATTTTGAGCCTATGTGTGTCTCTGCACATGAGATGGGTCTCCTGAATACAGCAAACTGATGGGTCTTGACTCTTTATCCAATTTGCCAGTCTGTATCTTTTAATTGGAGCATTTAGCCCATTTACATTTAAGGTTAATATGGTTATGTGTGAATTTGATCCTGTCATTATGATGTTAGCTGGTTATTTTGCTTGTTAGTTGATGTAGCTTGATGAGCCAAGACCATTGAACTCAGATGAAGTGTAGTAGACAAGAGAATAGTGGGATTTTTTTTTTTTTTTTTTTGAAACGGAATCTCTCTCGATTGCCCAGGCTGGAGTGCTGTGGGGCAATCTCAGTTCACTGGAAGCTCTGGCTCCTGGGTTCCCACCATTCTCCTCCCTCAGTCTCTTCCATAGCTGGGACTTCAGGCACCCTCTACCTCACTCAGATAATTTTTTTATTTTTAGTAGAGACAAGCTTTCACCCTAATAGCCAGGATGGTCTCTATCTCCTGACCTGGTGATCCACCCACTTTGACCTCCCAAAGTGCTGGAATTACAGGCATGAGCCACGGCACCCACCCAACAAGAGAACAGTTTTTAATGGAAAGTGTATTAAACAAGTGGGAACAAAAACCTGAAACATTTCTTCAAAGATTTGTAACTGGAGCTGAAGCATGGGTTTATCAGTATGATCCTGAATACCAAGCATAACCGAAGCAATGGCACACCAAAGGTGGAAGTGGTCCAACGAAAACAAAAGCAGAACAGCCAGGGGAAAACATCATGGCAACAGTCTGTGAGATGGCCAAGGCATTTTACTAGTTGAGTTTCTGGAAGGCCAAAGAGTAACATATACTTTTAAGAGAATGTTTTGAGAAAGTTTTCAAAGCTTTAGCAGAAAAATGCCCAGGAAAACTTCATCCGAGAGTCCTCCACCAGAACAATGCTCCTGCCCATTCCTTTCATCAAACAAAAACAATGTTGTGAGGATTTTTATGGGAAATCATTGAGCATTCCTATATTACAGTCCTGGTTTGCCTTCTCCTGACTTCTTTCTTCTGCCTAATTTTAAAAAATCTTACAAAGGGTACCCATGGTTTCAGTTAATTACGTAAAAAAAGACTGCTTAACATGGATGGCTATTTTCCTAGAACTATCGATTTTTTAGGGATGGACTAAATGGCTTGTATCACTGTTTACAAAAGTGTGTTGAACTTGATGGAGCTTATGTAAAGAAATAAAGTGTATTTTAAAAATTTTCTTATTTTAATTCAATTTTCCATGAATATTTTCAAGTGCCTTTATATATGCATAATTTTATTTAGGAGCCTTTAATTCTGTCTATGTATCTTTTTTGTGTCAGGACTAAACAGTTCTGATGATTATAGATTTGTAGTTAATTTGAAACCAGAGAGCATGATAGTGTGCTGTCTCTAGCTTTTTTCTCTTGTAAGGCTGCTTTAGCTATTTGGTGTCTCTTGTTCTATATTAATTTAATTTTTTTTTTCTGTTTCTGTGAAAGATGTGTTTAGAGTATTGACAATATTGCATGGAATCTAGAGGTTTAAGTATTGAAAACAATTTTATAATATTGATTCTTTCTATACTTGAAGACAGGACATCTTTTCATTTATTTGTGTTTTCTTCAATTTCTTTTTTTTTTTTTTTACTCTTCTTATAAAAAGTTTTTTTTTTTTTTATTCATTATACTTTAAGTTCTAGGGTACATGGGCATAACGTGCAGGTTGGTTACATATGTATACTTGTGCCATGCTGGTGTGCTGCACCCATCAACTCGTCAGCACCCATCAACTCGTCATTTACATCAGGTATAACTCCCAATGCAATCCCGCCCCCCTCACCCCTCCCCATGATAGGCCTCAGTGTGTGTTGTTCCCCTTCCTGAGTCCAAGTGATGTCATTGCTCAGTTCCCACCTATGAGTGAGAACATGCGGTGTTTGGTTTTCTGTTCTTGCGATAGTTTGCTGAGAATGATGGTTTCCAGCTGCATCCATGTCCCTACAAAGGACACGAACTCATCCTTTTTTATGACTGCATAGTATTCCGTGGTGTATATGTGCCACATTTTCTTAATTCAGTCTGTTACTGATGGACATTTGGGTTGATTCCAAGTCTTTGCTATTGTGAATAGTGCAGCAATAAACATACATGTGCATGTGCCTTTATAGCAGCATGATTTATAATCCTTTGGATATATACCCAGTAATGGGATGGCTGGGTCATATGGTACTTCTAGTTCTAGATCCTTGAGGAATCGCCATACTGTTTTCCATAATGGCTGAACTAGTTTACAATCCCACCAACAGTGTAAAAGTGTTCCTATTTCTCCACATCCTCTCCAGCCAAAACAGCATGGTACTGGTACCAAAACAGAGATATAGACCAATGGAACAGAACAGAGTCCTCAGAAATAATACCACACATCTACAGCCATCTGATCTTTGATAAACCTGAGAAAAACAAGAAATGGGGAAAGGATTCCCTATTTAATAAATGGTGCTGGGAAAATTGGCTAGCCATCAGTAGAAAGCTGAAACTGGATCATTTCCTTATTCCTTATACAAAAATTAATTCAAGATGGATTAGAGACTTAAATGTTCGACCTAATACCATAAAAACCCTAGAAGAAAACCTGGGTAATACCATTCAGGACATAGGCATGGGCAAGGACTTCATGTCTAAAACACCAAAAGCAACGGCAACAAAAGCCAAAATTGACAAATGGGATCTAATTAAACTAAAGAGCTTCTGCACAGCAAAAGAAACTACCATCAGAGGGAACAGGCAACCTACAGAATGGGAGAAAATTTTTGCAATCTACTCATCAGACAAAGGGCGAATATCCAGAACCTACAAAGAACTCAAACAAATATACAAGAAAAAAACAAACAACCCCATCAAAAAGTGGGCAAAGGATATGAACAGAGATTTCTCAAAAGAAGACATTCATACAGCCATCAGACACATGAAAAACTGCTCATCATCACTTGCCATCAGAGAAATGCAAATCAAAACCACAATGAGATACCATCTCACACCAGTTAGAATGGCAATCATTCTTCAATTTCTTTAATCAATATTTTCTAGTTTTCAGAGTACAGGATTCTCATCTCCTTGCTTTGATTTAGTCTCAAGTATTTTATTATTTTTGATTATATTGTACATTTTATTTTATTTTTCAATTTCTAATTTCAATAGTTTGCTGTTAGTGTATAGAAATGGAACCGGATCTGTCTGTAGATTTTGTACACGGCAACTTTACTGAATTGGTTATTAGTTTTAGTAAGGTTTGGTGAAGTCCTTTTGTTTTCTGTGTATATATAATGAAATCATGTCATCTGCAAGCAGAGACAACTGTCTTCTTATCCAATTTCCAGGCCTAATAGCTCTAGCCAGAATTTCCAGCACTATGTTGAACAGAAGTGGTGAGAGTGAGCCTCTTTGTTTTTTGTTTTGTTTTTTTCTTTTTTTTCTGGTCATAGAGAAAAATGTTTCAACTTTTCACTCTTGAGTATAATTTTAAATGTGAGCTTGTGATATATAGTGAGCTTGTGATATATAGCCTTTATTGTCTTAGGATAATTTCTTTTCTGCCTAATTTATTGAGACTTTTTATCATGAAAGGTTGTTGATTTTTGTTAAATGCCTTTTCTGTATCTATTGAGATGAATATACCACTACTGTTTTTCATTCTTTCAGTTTGGTGTGGAACAGTAATTGATTGGTGTATGTGTACTATCTTTACATCCCAGATATACACTCCCTTTCATTATGGTGAATGATTCTTTTACTGTGTTGTGTTCACTTTGCAAGTGTTTTGTTGAGCATTTTTGTCTCTATATTCATGAAGAATATTGACCTATAACTTTTTTGTAGTGTTCATTTGTGGCTTTGGTGTCAGTGTGATTTCAACCTCATATAATAAAACTGAGAGTTCACTCTTAAATTTCTTGACAGAATTTGAGAAGGATTAGCATTGATTCTTTAAATGTTTGCTAGGATTCCATCATCGTGAAGCCACTAGCTTTTTTCTCTTTTTTTTCTTGATGAGAGACTTTTTATTACTTGTTCATTTTTCTTACTCATTACTGTTCTGTATTAATTTTGTATTTCTTTATGTTTCAGTAATCTTAGTGGGTTGTAGGTGGCTACGAATGTGTCTGTTTCCACTAGGTTATCCAACAGTTATTGTTGGCATCTAACTGTTCATCGTGGTCTGTTCCGGTTTTTGGTATTTCTGTGTTATCAGTTACAAGGTTTCCTCTTTCATTTATAAGTTTATTTATTTGTTCCTTCTCTTTGTTTTAGTTCAGCTAAAGTTTTGTCAATCTCATTTATGTTTTCAAAAGCCAACTTCAAGTTTTGTAGATCCTCACTATTATTTTTCCAGTCTGTTTTTTTTTTTTTTTTTTTTTTTTTTCTGTTCTGTACCTTATTATTTTTTTTTTTTTCCCCACCACCTTTGGGTTAATTTTTTTTTTTTTTTCATTTTCTAGTTTCCAGAGACACAAAGATACTTGCTTTATTGGGATCTTCATGGAGTCATTCATGTCTCTAAACCTCCCTTTAAGCTGCTTTTGTTGCATACCATATGTTTTTTAGTATGTTGCTTTTCCATTTTTGTTTGTCTCGAGATATTTTTAAATTTCCCTTTGAATTTCTTCATTGCTCTATTGGTTGTTCAGGATCATGTTGTTTAATTTCCATGTATTTGTGAATTTCCTAACATTTCTTCTGCTGTGGTTTTCTAGTTTCATATCACAAAGCTTAAAAAATTTGTATGTAATTTCAATCTTTTTAAAAATGTTTAAGACTTGTTTTGTGGCCCAACATAAGATCTATATTGGAGACTATACCTTGTGTACTTGAGAAGAATGTTTATTCTACTGTTGTCAAATGGAATGTTCTATGTAGGTCTCATAGGTCCATTTTTTCTAACATATAGTTCAAGTCCAATTTTTTATTGATTTCTGTATAGACTGTCTATCCATTGTTGAATGTGGGGTATTGAAGTCCCCTACTATTATTTCATTGTTGTCTATTTCTTCCTTTAGATGTATTAATGATGGCTTTATAGGTTTCATCGCTCCCATGTTGAGTGAGTATATACTTGCAATAGTTATAATCTATTTGTGAATTGACTCCTTTATTGCTCTATAATGACCTTCCTTGTTTCTTTTTACAGGTTTGACTTAAAGTTCAATTTTAGTTAATGTTAGTATAGCCACCCTGCTTTCTTTTGGTTTCCATTTACTTGGAACCTATTTGTTTATCCCTATGCCTGTGCTATGATCTGCATAGTAGTGCCCCTTCAAAATTTGTATGTTACATTCTCATCACTATGGTGATAGCATCAGAAAGTCAGTCCTTTTTAGGTGATTAGGTCATGAGGATTCCACCCTCAGAGATTGGATTAGTCTTTTTACAAAGAAGAGTCATGGAACTCCCCTGCCCCTTCCACATGGTAAGGACATAGTGGGAAGGCACCATAGTTGGAAGGCACCAAAACAGGGAGCAAGCCCTTACAAGACATCAAATCAATTGGCATCTTAAGCTTGAAAATCTCAGCCTCTAAAACTGTATGAAATAAATTTCTATTTTTTATAAATTAGCCAGTTTATGGTAATTTCTTACAGTGGCCCAAATGTACTAAAACAATTTAGGAATAAATGTGTATTCCTAAGTGTTAACATTGTTGTCAACATAACTTGCTGACTATAACAAATGTCCTTTAGATTTTTGAAATCTGGATTTCCTCAACTCAAGTAATTTATCTAAATCAGGATCACTAACTAGGGGACAGCCTAAGTATATAAGCTGCCTGATTTTATACAATAGGAAGTAATAAGGTAGCATTAAATCATATTTGTGTTGTATTTTTGATATCTTTACTGTTCACATAATGGCTTCACCTCTTTTACGAGTTTAAAATGTTCCTAGTCAAAAATGATTTTACCTAACTGGTGCTGATTAAAATGAATGAATATAAAAACTACATTTCAGAATCTTACTATTGAAATTTCTAAAACTCAAAACTCTTCTACTCCACAAATAGTTGAGGCTATTTGATGTTAAGATCATTACTGATGACATCTTTATTATTCTCAACATGCACAGCCTTGCTTGTTAGACTCATTATTTTAAAATAAATTGTGCTTTTGTTTCAAAACTAATATATGTTAAAGGTAGAAAATTCAGAGAATGCTGATATATACAAAGGAATTAAACCAGAACTTTTACCCCTACTATCTCTAAACACACACACACACATATATATATATACACACACACACACATTTATCTACAGTTTTAAATTTACTGGAAATACTTTTTCTACAAACATTAATTCAGGGCAAAAGTATTGTGTTTCTGTGTTTGTAGGTGAGTGTGTGCAAGTGTGTTATAACTGACACTATATTTTTATTTTTTGTATGTTTTTGTAGTAATATTCATATACCCAATTACATTTTAATTCCTCTTTATGATTAGTTTGCATTATTATGTGTGCTAGATTGGCATCTCATAGAAGTATCTACATTTCATCAGTTTTGGTGCATTTATGTATTGATATTCACTTTTGGTGCATTTATGTATTGATAAATAGTAATTACTTTTATCTTATTACCAACATGAGTTGAGACTTGACTTGGTTTTTACCTCTTTGGAAAGTGATATAATTTGGAAATCAGAGACAATGATATATTTTCCATTTACTGTAAAATAGTGAGCCTCAGAAGCTATGAAGGAAACTTTGAGAGATTTAAGAGTGAGGAACAGAAATAAAGTCTGAAAAATTGCATCTAATTTCTTGCCACAACAATTTTATGAACTAGACACAACAGTTAGTTTTCTAAGTTTTAATATGGTGCTTTAAAGAAGAGAGCCACCGGTCTAAGATTATAATTACATTTACACAAATTAACCCAAAAATGCACTAATGAATAAAAAGGAGTAAAACAATACTTAAAAAATGAAATTGAGAACTGATTTAATACTAAAGTTCTGAACAAAGGTGTGCATTTTATGATCGATAATAATTTTTTACACAAGTTGGATACTCCAGTTTCCCATCCTGACATGTTGTTCGCAATGCGTGAGAGTCTGGTGAAAGACGATATCCAGATCTACACACAAATTCAACTGATTCACCTGTTCTCGAATAAAGTTTCTTTTTGGCTGTCCATTTAAATGTTATGTTATATTTTTCCATAATTTCTGGGGATATTACACACGCATCTGAAAATAGAAAACAGTAAACATAAAACATTAAGTAGTATGCAAATCTTCATAGACTTTCAGGTTTTCAAGTAGTCAGGATGGTTGAGGAATTATTTCTCAAAACACTATCCAAACTGACTATGTAAAAACATCATATTGATTTAAATAAAATTAAAAGGGTACTCGATGTGAAAATGAGGTTCTATGTTTAGTGTCTGAGAATTAGAGGTGTATTATCAAAGATTCATTGCATCAATTGTCATTTTAGGATCCCTGCATTTTAGAACTTATCATTGCTGCTTTTGTTTAAGATATTGGTCAAAGGGTACAAACTTTCTGCTATAATATGAATAAGAACTTGGAATCAAACACAGAGATCTAGTGATATTTATAGCTAATACTATTATTTTGTTTATTTGAAAATTGGTAAGAAAGCAGATTTTAAATGTCCTCACCACAAACACACACACACATATGCACACACCCACCTGCACCCAATGACAAGCATAGATGATGAAGAATGTGCTAATTAATTTGACTGTGGTTATCATTATAGTATAAATACAGCAGAACAGCATATTGTCAAACATGAAAATATATTTTTAAATGTCAACAAAATGCTTTAAAATAAAATATATATAATAAGAAAAATGATTTTTATTTATTTTTATTATACTTTTTTAAAAATTTTATTTTATTATTATTATACTTTAAGTTCTAGGGTACATGTACATAACGTGCAGGTTTGTTACATATGTATACTTGTGCCATGTTGGTGTGCTGCACCCATCAGCTCACCAGCACCCATCAACTCGTCATTTACATCAGGTGAAACTCCCAATGCAATCCCTCCCTACTCCCCACTCCCCATGATAGGCCCCGGTGTGTGAAGTTCCCCTTCCCGAGTCCAAGTGATCTCACTGTTCAGTTCCCACCTATGAGTGAGAACATGCGGTGTTTGGTTTTCAGTTCTTGCAATAGTTTGCTGAGAATGATGGTTTCCAGCTGCATCCATGTCCCTACAAAGGATACGAACTCATCCTTTTTTATGGCTGCATAGTACTCCATGGTGTATATGTGCCACATTTTCTTAATCCAGTCTGTCACTGATGGACATTTGGATTGATTCCAAGTCTTTGCTATTGTGAATAGTGCCGCAATAAACATACATGTGCATGTGTCTTTATAGCAGCATGATTTATAATCCTTTGGGTATATACCCAGTAATGGGATGGTTGGGTCATATGGTACTTCTAGTTCTAGATCCTTCAGGAATCGCCATACTGTTATCCATAATGGTTGAACTCGTTTACAATACCACCAACAGTGTAAAAGTGTTCGTATTTCTCCACATCCTCTCCAGCACCTGTTGTTTCCTGACTTTTTAATGATTGCCATTCTAACTGGTGTGAGATGATATCTCATTGTGGTTTTGATTTGCATTTCTCTGATGGTAAGTGATGATGAGCATTTTTTCATGTGTCTGGTGGCTGTATGTCTTCTTTTGAGAAATGTCTGTTCATATCCTTTGCCCACTTTTTGATGGGGTTGCTTGTTTTTTTCTTGTACATTTGTTTGAGTTCTTTGTAGGTTCTGGATATTAGCCCTTTATCTGATGAGTAGACAGCAAAAATTTTCTCCCATTCTGAGGGTTGTCTGTTCACTCTGATGGTAGTTTCTTTTGCTGTGCAGAAGTTCTTTAGTTTAATTAGATCCCATTTGTCAATTTTCGCTTTTGCTGCCGTTGCTTTTGGTGTTTTAGACATGAAGTCCTTGCCCATGCCTATGTCCTGAATGGTATTACCTAGGTTTTCTTCTAGGGTTTTTATGGTTTTAAGTCTAACATTTAAGTCTCTAATCCATCTTGAATTAATTTTTGTATAAGGAGTAAGGAAAGGATCCAGTTTCAGCTTTCCACTTATGGCTAGTCAATTTTCCCAGCAACATTTATTAAATAGGGAATCCTTTCCCCATTTCTTGTTTTTCTCAGGTTTGTCAAAGGTCAGATGACTATAGATGTGTGGTATTATTTCTGAGGACTCTGTTCTGTTCCATTGGTCTATATCTCTGTTTTGGCACCAGTACCATGCTGTTTTGGTTACTGAAGCCTTGTAGTATAATTTGAAGTCAGGTAGCCTGATGCCTCCAGCTTTGTTCTTATGACTCAGGATTGTCTTGGCAATGTGGGCTCTGTTTTGGTTCCATATGAACTTTAAAGCCATTTTTTCCAATTCTGTGAAGAAGCTCATCGGTAGCTTGATGGGGATGGCATTGAATCTATAAATAACCTTGGGCAGTATGGCCATTTTCACGATATTGATTCTTCCTATACATCAGCATGGTATGTTCTTCCGTTTGTTTGTGTCCTCTTTGATTTCACTGAGCAGTGGTTTGTAGTTCTCCTTGAAGAGGTCCTTTACATCCCTTGTAAGTTGGATTCCTAGATATTTTATTCTCTTTGAAGCCATTGTGAATGGAAGTTCCTTCATGATTTGGCTATCTGTATGACTGTTACTGGTGTATAAGAATGCCTGTGATTTTGGCACATTAATTTTGTATCCTGAGATTTTGCTGAAGTTTCTTATCAGCTTAAGGAGATTTTGGGCTGAGACAATGTGGTTTTCTAGATATACAATCATGTCATCTGCAAACAGGGACAATTTGACTTCTTCTTTTCCTAATTGAATACTCTTTATTTCTTTCTCTTGCCTGATTGCCCTAGCCAGAACTTCCAACACTGTGTTGAATAGGAGTGGTGAGAGAGGGCATCCCTGTCTTGTGCCAGTTTTCAAAGGGAATTTTTCCAGTTTTTGCCCATTCAGTATGATATTGGCTGTGGGTTTGTCATAAATAGCTCTTATTATTTTGAGGTACGTTCCATCAATACCGAATTTATTGAGCGTTTTTAGCATGAAGGGCTGTTGAATTTTGTCAAAGGTCTTTTCTGTGTCTATTGAGATAATCATGTGGTTTTTGTCTTTGGTTCTGTTTATATGCTGGATTACGTTTATTGATTTGCATATGTTGAACCAGCCTTGCATCCCAGGGATGAAGCCCACTTGATCATGGTGGATAAGCTTTTTGATGTGCTGCTGAATCCGGTTTGCCAGTATTTTATTGAGGATTTTTGCATTGATATTCATCAGGGATATTGATCTAAAATTCTCTTTTTTTGCTGTGTCTCTGCCAGGCTTTGGTATCAGGATGATGTTGGCCTCATAAAATGAGTTAGGGAGGATTCCCTCTTTTTCTATTGATTGGAATAGTTTCAGAAGGAATGGTAGCAGCTCCTCCTTGTACCTCTGGTAGAATTCAGCTGTGAATCCATCTGGTCCTGGACTTTTTTTGGTTGGTAGGCTATTAATTATTCCCTCAATTTCAGAGCCTACTATTGGTCTATTCAGGGATTCAGCTTCTTCCTGGTTTAGTCTTGGGAGAGTGTAAGAAGTGTCCAGGAAATTATCCATTTCTTCTAGATTTTCTAGTTGATTTGTGTAGAGGGGTTTATAGTATTCTCTGATGGTAGTTTGTATTTCTGTGGGGTTGGTGGTGATATCCTCTTTATCATTTTTTATTGCATCTATTTGATTCTTCTCTTTTTTCTTCTTTATTAGTCTTGCTAGCGGTCTATCAATTTTGTTGATCTTTTCAAAAACCAACTCCTGGATTCACTGATTTTTTGGAGGGTTTTTTGTATCTCTATCTCTTTCAGTTCTGCTCTGATCTTAGTTATTTCTTGCCTTCTGCTAGCTTTTGAATGTGTTTGCTCTTGCTTCTCTAGTTCTTTTAATTGTGATTTGAGAGTGTCAATTTTAGATCTTTCCAGCTTTCTCTTGTGGGCATTTAGTGCTATAAATTTCCCTCGACACACTGCTTTAAATGTGTCCCAGAGATTCTGGTATGTTGTATCTTTGTTCTCATTGGTTTCAAAGAACATCTTTATTTCTGCTTTCATTTCGTTATGTACCCAGTAGTCATTCTGGAGCAAGTTATTCAGTTTCCATGTAGTTGAGCGGTTTTGATTGAGTTTCTTAGTCCTGAGTTCTAGTTTAATTGCACTGTGGGCTGAGAGATAGTTTGTTATAATTTCTGTTTTTGTACATTTGCTGAGGAGTGCTTTATTCCAATTATGTGGTCAATTTTGGAATAAGTGTGATGTGGTGCTGAGAAGAATGTATCTTCTGTTTCTTTGGGGTGGAGTGTTCTGTAGATGTCTATTAGGTCTGCTTGCTGCAGAGATGAGTTCAATTCCTGGATATCCTTGTTGACTTTCTGTCTCATTGATCTGTCTAATGTTGATAGTGGGGTGTTGAAGTCTCCCATTATTATTGTGTGGGAGTCTAAGTCTCTTTGTAAGTCTCTAAGGACTTGCTTTATGAATCTGGGTGCTCCTGTGTTGGGTGCATATATATTTAGGATAGCTAGCTCTTCCTTTTGAATTGATCCCTTTACCATTATGTAATGGCCTTCTTTGTCTCTTTTAGTCCTTGATGGTTTAAAGTTTGTTTTATCAGAGACTAGTATTGCAACCCCTGTTTTTTTTGTTCTCCATTTGCTTGGTAGATCATCCTCCATCCCTTTATTTTGAGCCTATGTATGTCTCTGCATGTGAGATGGGTCTCCTGAATACAGCAGACTGATGGGTCTTTACTCTTTATCCAGTTTGCCAGTCTATGTGTTTTAATTGGAGCATTTAGTCCATTTACATTTAAGGTTAATATTGTTATGTGTGAACTTGATGCTACCATTATGATACTAACTGGTTATTATGCTCGTTAGATGATGCAGTTTCTTCCTAGCATCGATGGTCTTTACATTTTGGCATGTTTTTGCAATGGCTGGTACCGGTTGTTCCTTTCCATGTTTAGGGGTTCCTTCAGGGTC
Organism: Rhinopithecus roxellana; assembly: GCF_007565055.1. NCBI lineage: Eukaryota > Metazoa > Chordata > Mammalia > Primates > Cercopithecidae > Rhinopithecus > Rhinopithecus roxellana. Next base: position 61,005,676 of record NC_044556.1, read on the forward strand.
TCTTGTAAGGCAGGCCTGGTGGTGACAAAATCTCTAAGCATTTACTTATCTATAAAGGATTTTATTTCTCCTTCACTTATGAAGCTTAGTTTGGCTGGATATGAAATTCTGGGTTGAAAATTCTTTTCTTTAAGAATGTTGAATATTGGCCCCCACTCTCTTCTGGCTTGTAGAGTTTCTGCTGAGAGATCTGCTGTTATTCTGATGGGCTTCCCTTTGTGGGTAATCCGACCTTTCTCTCTGGCTGCCCTTAAGATTTTTTCCTTCATTTCAACTTTGGTGAATCTGGCAATTATGTGTCTTGGAGTTGCTCTTCTGGAGGAGTATCTTTGTGGTGTTCTCTGTATTTCCTGAATTTGAATGTTGGCCTGCCCTACTAGTTTGGGGAAGTTTTCCTGGATGATATCCTGAAGAGTGTTTTCCAACTTGGTTCCCTTATCCCCCTCACTTTCAAGCACCCCAATCAGACGTAGATTTGGTCTTTTTACATAATCCCATACTTCTTGAAGGCTTTGTTCATTTCTTTGTCTTCTTTTTTCTTTAGGTTTCTCTTCTTGCTTCATTTCATTCATTTGATCCTCAATCGCTGATACTCTTTCTTCCAGTTGATTGAGTCGGTTACTGAAGCTTGTGAATTTGTCATGTATTTCTCGTGTCATGATTTTCATCTCTGTCATTTGGTTTATGACCTTCTCTGCATTAATTATTCTAGTTATCAATTCTTCCACTCTTTTTTCAAGACTTTTAGTTTCTTTGCGCTGGGTACGTAATTCCTCCTTTAGCTCTGAGAAGTTTGATGGACTGAAGCCTTCTCTCATCTCGTCAAAGTCATTCTCCGTCCAGCTTTGATAGGTTGCTGGCAATGAGCTGCGTTCCTTTGGAGGGGGAGATGTGCTCTTACTTTTTGAATTTCCAGCTTTTCTGCCCTGCTTTTTCCCCATCTTTGTGGTTTTATCTGCCTCTGGTCTTTGATGATGGTGACGTACTGATGGGGTTTTGTTGTGGGTGTCCTTCCTGTTTGTTAGTTTTCCTTCTAACAGTCAGGACCCTCAGCTGTAGGTCTGTTGGAGATTGTTTGAGGTCCACTGCAGACCCTATTTGCCTAAGTGTCAGCATCAGAGGCTGCAGAAGATAGAACGTTGCTGAACAGCGAGTGTACCTGTCTGATTCTTGCTTTGTAAGCTTCCTCTAGGGGTTGTACTCCACTGTGTGAGGTGTGGGGTGTCGGTCTGCCCCTAGTGGAGGATGTCTCCCAGTTAGGCTACTCAGGAACCAGGGACCCACTTGCGCAGGCAGTCTGTCCGTTCTCAGATCTCATCCTCCATGTTGGGAGATCCACTGCTCTCTTCAAAGCTGTCAGACAGAGTCTGCAGAGGTTTGCGTCTGCAGAGGTTTGTGCTGCTTTTTTTTTGTTGTTGTTGTTGTTTTTGATGTTTAGCTGTGCCCTGTCTCCAGAGGTGGAGTCTACAGAGACAGGCAGGCCTCTTTGAGCTGCTGTGAGGTCCACCCAGTTCAAGCTTCCCAGCAGCTTTGTTTACCTACTTAAGCCTCAGCAACGGCGGGCGCCCCTCCCCCAGCTTCACTGCTCTCTTGCTGTTAGATTGCAGACTGCTGTGCTAGCAATGAGGGAGGCTCCGTGGGCATGGGACCCTCCCGGCCAGATGTGGGATATAATCTCCTGGTGTGCTCGTTTGCTAAGACCCTTGGTAGAGTGCAGTATTGGGGTGGGAGTTACCCGATTTTCCAGGTGTTATGTGTCTCAGTTCCCCTGGCTAGGAAAAGAGATTCCCTTCCCCCTTGCGCTTCCCATGTGAGGGATGCCTCACCCTGCTTCAGCTCTCACTGGTCGGGCTGCAGCAGCTGACCAGCACCGATTGTCCGGCACTCCCTAGTGAGATGTACCCAGTACCTCAGTTGAAAATGCAGAAATCACCTGTCTTCTGTGTTGCTCACACTGGGAGCTGGAGACTGGAGCTGTTCTTATTCGGCCATCTTGCTCCACCCCCCCATTATACTTTAAGTTCTAGGTTACATGTGCACAATGGGCAGATTTGTTACATATGTAAACATGTGCCATGTTGGTGTGTTGCACCCATTAACTCATCATTTACATTAGGTATATCTCCTAATGCTATCCCTCCCCACTTCCCCCACCCCAGGACAGGCCCCAGTGTGTGATGTTCCCCATCCTGTGTCCAAGTGTTCTCATTGTTCAATTTCCACCTATGAGTGAGAACATGCGGTGTTTGATTTTCTGTTCTTGTGATAGCTTGCTGAGAATGACGGTTTCCAGCTGCATCCATGACCCTACAAAGGACATGAACTCATCCTTTTTTGGCTGCATGGTATTCCATGCTGTACATGTGCCACATTTTTGTTTTGTTTTGTTTTGTTTTGTTTTTGAGACTGAGTCTCGCTCTGTCACCCAGGCTGGATTGCCATGGCCGGATCTCAGCTCACTGCAAGCTCCGCCTTCTGGGTTTACACCATTCTCCTGCCTCAACCTTCCAAGTAGCTAGGACTACAGGTGCCCACCACCTCGCCCAGCTAGTTTTTATTTTTTTAGTAGAGACGGGGTTTCACCATGTTAGCCAGGATGGTCTCGATCTCCTGATCTCATGATCCGCCAGTCTCGGCCTCCCAAAATGCTGGGATTACAGGCTTGAGCCACTGTGCCCAGCCCCACATTTTCTTAATCCAGTCTGTCATTGATGGACATTTGGGTTGGCTCCAAGTCTTTGCTATTGTGAACAGTGCCCCAATAAACATACGTGTGCATGTGTCTTTATAGCAGCATGATTTATAATCCTTTGGGTATATACCCAGTAATGGGATGGCTGGGTCAAATGGTATTTCTAATTCTAGATCCTTGAGTAATTGCCATACTGTCTTCCACAATGGTTGAACTGGTTTACAGTCCCACCAACAGTGTAAAAGTGCTCCTATTTCTCTACATCCTCTCCAGCACCTGTTGTTTCCTGACTTTTTAATAACTGCCATTCTAACTGATGTGAGATGATATCTCATTGTGGATTTGATTTGCATTTGTCTGATGGCGAGTGATGATGAGCTTTTTTTCATGTTTCTGTAGGCTGCATAGATGTCTTCTTTTGAGAAGTGTCTGTTCCTATTCTTTGCCCACTTTTTGATGGGGTTGTTTGATTTTTTCTCATAAATTTTTTTGAGTTATTTGTAGGTTCTGCATATTAGCCCTTTCTCAGACAAATAGATTGCAAAAATTTTCTCCCATTCTGTAGGTTCCTGTTCACTCTGATGGTAGTTTCCTTTGCTGTGCAGAAGCTCTTCAGTTTAATTATATCCTATTTGTCAATTTTGACTTTCCTTGCCATTGCTTTTGGTGTTTTAAACATGAAGTCCCTACCCATGCCTATGTGCTGATTGGTGTTGCCTAGGCTTTCTTCAAGGGTTTTTATAGCTTTGGTCTAACACTTAAGTCTCTAATTCATCTTGAATTAATTTTCGTACAGGGTGTAAGGAAGGGATCCAGTTTCAACTTTCTACATATGGCTAGCCAGTTTTCCCAGCACCATTAATTAAATAGGGAATCCTTTCACCATTTATTGTTTTTATCAGGTTTGTCAAAGATCAGATGGTTGTAGATGTGTGGTATATTTCTGAGGCCTCTGTTCTGTTCCATTGGTCTATATCTCTGTTTTAGTGTCAGTACTATGATGTTTTGGTTACTGTAGCCTTGTAGTAGAGTTTGTAGTCAGGTGGCGTGATGCCTCCAGCTTTGTTCTTTTGGCTTAGGATTGTCTTGGCAATGCAGGCTCTTTTTTGGTTCCATATGAACTTTAAAGTAGTTCTTTCCAGTTCTGTGAGAAGAAAGTCATTGGTAGCTTAATGGGGATGGCATTGAATCCATAAATTTCCTTGGGCAGTATGGCCATTTTCACCATATTGATTCTTCCTATCCGCGAGCATGACATGTTCTTCCATTTGTTTGTGTCCTCTTTTATTCCATTGCACAGTGGTTTGTAGCTTTCATTGAAGAGGTCCTTCACATCCCTTGTAAGTTGGATTCCTAGGTATTTCATTCTCTTTGAAGCCATTGTGAATGGGAGTTCACTCATGATTTGGCTCTCTGTCTGTTATTGGTGTATAAGAATGCTTGTGATTTTTGCACCTTCATTTTGTATCCTGAGACTTTGCTGAAGTTGCTTATCAGCTTCAGGAGATTTTGGGCTGAGATGATGGGGTTTTCAAAATATACAATCACGTCATCTGCCAACAGGGGCAATTTGACTTCCTCTTTTCCTAATCAAATACCCTTTATTTCTTTCTCCTGCCTGATTGCCCTGGCCAGAAATTCCAACATTATATTGAATAGGAGTGGTGAGAGAGGGCATCACTGTCTTGTGCCCATTTTCAAAGGGAATGCTTACAGTTTTTGCCTATTCCATATGATATTGGCTGTGGGTTTGTCATAAGTAGCTCTTATTATTTTGAGATACATTCCATCAATACCGAATTTATTGAGAGTTTTTAGCATGATGGGCTGTTTAATTTTGTCAAAGGCATTTTCTGTATCTCTTGAGATAATCATGGGGTTTTTGTCTTTGGTTCTGTTTATATGCTGGATTCCTTTCATTGATTTGAGTATGTTGAACCAGCCTTGCCTCCCAGAGATGAAGCCCACTTGATCATGGTGAATAAGCTTTCAGATGTGCTGCTGGATTCGGTTTGCCATTATTTTACTGAGGATTTTTGCATAGATGTTCATCAGGGATATTGGTCCAAAATTCTCTTTTTTTGTTGTGTTTTTGCCAGACTTTGATATCAGGATGATGTTAGCCTCATAAAATGAGTTGGCAAGGACTACCTCTTTTTCTATTGATTAGAATAGTTTCAGAAGGAATGGTACCAACTCCTCCTTGTACCTCTGGTTCAATTCGGCTGAGAATCCCTCTCGTCCTGGACTTTTTTTGGTTGGTAGGCTATTAATTATTGCCTCAATTTCAGAGCCTGTTATTGATCCATTCAGGGATTCAACTACTTCCTGGTTTAGTCTTGGAAGGGTGTATGTGTCCAGGAATTTATCCATTTCTTCAAGGTTTTCTAGTTTATTTGCACAGAGGTGTTTAGAGTATTTTCAGGTGATAGTTTGTATTTCTGTGGGGTCGGTGGTGATATCCCCTTTATCAATTTTTATTGTGTCTATTTGATTCTTCTCTCTTTTCTTCTTTTTTAGTCTTGCTAGCAGTCTATCAATTTTGTTTCTCGTTTCAGAAAACCAGGTCCTGGATTCATTGAGTTTTTGAAGGGCTTTTTGTGTATCTATCTCCTTTAGTTCTGCTCTGATCTTTATTATTTCTTGCCCTCTGCTAGCTTTTGAATGTGTTTGCTCTTGCTTCTCTAGTTCTTTTAATTGTGATGTTAGAGTGTCAATTTTAGATCTTTCCCGCTTTCTCTTGTGGGCATTTAGTGCTATAAGTTTCCCTCTACGCACTGCTTTAAATGTGTCCCAGAGATTCTGGTATGTTGTATCTTTGTTCTCATTGGTTTCAAAGAACTTCTTTATTGCTACCTTCATTTCATTATGTACCCTGTAGTCATTCAGCAGCAGGTTGTTCAGTTTCCATGTATTTGAGCAGTTTTGATTGTGTTTCTTAATTCTGAGTTCTAGTTCAATAGCACTGTGGTCAGAGAGACAGTTTGTTATAATTTCTGTTCTTTTACATTTGCTGAGGAGTGCTTTACTTCCAATTATGTGGTCAATTTTGGAATGAGTGTGATGTGGTGCTGAGAAGAATGTATATTCTGTTGCTTTGGGGTGGAGAGTTCTATAGATGTCTATTAGGTCCGCTTGGTGCAGAGATGAGTTCAATTCCCAGATATCCTTGTTAACTTTCTGCCTCATTGATGTAATGTTGACAGTAGTGTGTCAAAATCTCCCATTATTTTGTGGGAGTCTAAGTCTCTTTGTAAGTCTCTAAGGACTTGCTTTATGAATCTGGGTGCTCCTGTATCGGGTGCATGTATATTTAGGATAGTTAGCTCTTCTTTTTGAGCTGATCTCTTTACCATTATGTAATGGCCTTCTTTGTCTCTTTTTATTTTTGTTGCTTTAAATTCTGTGTTATCAGAGACTAGGATTGCAATCCCTGCCCTTTTTTTGTTTTCTATTTGCTTGGTAGATCTTCCTCTATCTCTTTATTTTGAGCATATGTGTGTCTCTGCGTGTGAGATGGGTCTTCTGAATACAGCAAACTGATGGGTCTTGACTCTTTATCCAATTTGCCAGTCTGTGTCTTTTAATTGGACCATTTAGTCCATTTACATTTAAGGTTAATATTGTTATGTGTGAACTTGATCCTGTCATTGTGATATTAGCTGGTTATTTTGCTCATTAGTTGATGCAGTTTCTTCCTAGCATTGATGGTCTTTACATTTTGGCATGTTTTTGCAATGGCTGGTACCAGTTGTTCCTTTCCATGTTTAGTGCTTCCTTCAGGAGCTCTTGTAGGCAGGCCTGGTGGTGCCAACATCTCTAAGCATTTGCTTGTCTGTAAAGGATTTTATTTCTCCTTCACTTACGAAACTTAGTTTGGCTGGATATGGAATTCTGGGTTGAAAATTCTTTCCTTTAAGAATGTTGAATGTTAGCCCCCACTCTCTTCTAGCTTGTAGAGTTTCTGCTGAGAGATCTGCTGTTAGGCTGGTGGGCTTCCCTTTGTGGGTAACCCGACCTTTCTCTCTGGCTGCCGTTAACATGTTTTCCTTCATTTCAACTTTGGTGAGTCTGACAATTATATGTGTTGGAGTTGCTCTTCTCAAGGATTATCTTAGTGGCATTCTCTGTATTTCCTGAATTTGAATATTGGCCTGCCCTGCTAGGTTGGGGAAGTTCTCTTGCATAATATCCTGCAGAGTGTTTTCCAACTTGGTTCCATTCTCCCTGTCACTTTCAGGTACACCAGACAGATGTAGATTTGGCCTTTTCACATATTCCTTTATTTCTTGGAGGTTTTGTTCATTTCTTTTTACTCTTGTTTCTCTAAACTTCTCTTTATTTTTTGTTTTTAATGAGATGGAGTCTCATTCTTGCTCCCAGCCTGGAGTACAGTGGCACGATCTTGGTTCACTGAAAGCTCTGCATCCTATGTTCATGCCATTTTCCTGCCTCAGACTCCCGACTATCTGGGACTACAGTTGTCCATCACCATACCCAGTTATTATTATTATTATTTTGTATTTTTAGTAGAGATGGGGTTTCACCATGTTAGCCAGGATGTTCTCGATCTCCTGACCTCCTGATCTGCCCACCTCGGCCTCCCAAACTGCTGGGATTACAGATGTGAGCCACTGCGCTCAGCCCTAAAGAGAAAAATTTCTATACTTTCTAACATAAATATTTGGTAGGCAAGCATTCAGCAGAATGGTTGTTCAATAATCTGTGATTATTTTGTTACAAAGAGTGAAATTTCAGACCCATCACACTGATTTTTCCTGGGTCCATGTGGATATTAAAGTACTTACGTAAGCATTTTGGTGGATCTGACCATTGTCCGTTTCTACATGTTATTCGCTTGTTACCCTCAAGTTGATACAAGTCCTGGCATTTGTACTCAACTGATGAATCTGGAGCATATACTGACAATGGGAATGAAGTAGTATCTCCATTGTCAATAGGTGGAGGGGGGCCACATTTTCCTGTAGAATCTAAAAAACATCATTTCATCACTTAATTTATTGTGAGAGGAAATCAAACTATGAGTTCAAATAAGGCAAATACAAACACAGCACTTTATATAATATGAACAGTTTTGTGATTTCTGCTGAAAGAAATGAATCCTGGAAGAAATTTTAACCATTTAAACTGGAAGTAATGTATTTAAGTTCTTTTCTCCTACTGAAAGAAGACATAAAACATTATGACATATTGTTCCTTACAGTGGAAAAGGATTAAGAAACGTCTTTCTGAATGAATATATGCTAAACATAGAAAACTATGACTGAGGACGTTTCTTATTTTATATTCAACATTCTTTGGAGTAACACTAAAGGACAGAGGTTTTTAAATTGATAATGGTTTTTAAAAATCCCATATGAATTATAAAATGGAAAAGCATGATAAAAATTCTTTAAAAACAATGAATATACTTAATAATACATTGGGAGCTGACAGCCAAATAAATCTGGGAACTTGAACAAAGAGCAATATAGATTTCCTGCTCTGAAAATAGACTGAAAACAAAAAACTGAGCTGAGACATTCAGAAAAATACAACAACAAATAATGCAGATGCAGAAATAGAAGAAAAAGAATATTGGGCTGGAAAAATGAATAAATAAAGTGATGCCTGAAAACTTCCCATTTTTACCATAAGGCATAAACTTATATTTAAGAAGTTGAGTGAACTCCAAAGATTATAAACACATTGGAATTTATACCAGTATACATTTTTTAAAAAAACTACTTAAAAAAAAAAGAAAAAAAAATCTTGAAAGCAGCTATACAAATCTATGCCTTTCCTCGAGGGGATCAACAATTCCAGTGATGGTGAGCTTTTCATCCATAACCATGTGGTACAGCTTTCAAGTGTTTAAAGAACTGTCAACTTCAAATTTTATATACAGTGACAGTATCCTTTACAAGTAAAGGGGTAAATATTGACATTCTTAGAGACAAGGAAACCAGGAGAATTTTTCTCCAGTAGACCTATGCCTAAAGATTAAGTAAAGGAATTCTTCAAATTAAAATAAAATGATAAAAGTAAGAGCTTGAGACTTTAGGATACTGAAAAAAATAGAATATTACAATAGATAAAAAGAGGAGTAAACATAACAGGATACCTTTTTCCTTATAAGTTTTTTCCATTATGTTTGATATTTGAAGCAAATAAGTTTAATGTGGTGCTCAGTGTATGTACAGAAAGTACTAATGGCATTTACACTTAAAATGTGGAGAGTATAAATGGATCTACATGAAAGTACAGTTTCCATATTCCAATTGAAGATTTTAATGTCAGTACCAGTAGACAGTAATATATTATTACATGTATATAGTATTAGCTAGAGCAACAATTTTTTAAAAGGAGGAGAAAAGCTATACAGGAGATACACTCAAAAACAATACACAATACATATGAATCAAAATTAATCTCTTTAATAATTTTCCCCAAACAGAAGAATAGGGAAATAGAACTGAAACTGAGAGGAAACAGACAGAAACAAATAAATGACAGGGGCTTAAGTCTTATGCATCAATAATTGTTCTAAGTGTAAATGGTCCAAGTGCATCAGTTAACAGATTATGAATGGAAAACTCACTTCAATATAAAATATAGGTAGAGTCTAAGTAAAATAGTGAAAAAAATAGACAAAACATTAATTTTAAAAAATAAAAGTGGGTAAGATACAATTTCCTTTGTTGGTTTCCCTTACTTCATGTCTACATATTAGAATGACCCAAGACTATGTGATTAGACTTTTTATTATAAATACAGTCAGTCACACACCTTGAAATAAAATCCATATACTGAAGATGCCCATATTTATATCACAATCTATGATCTCTCTTCAACTGCCTGTTCCATATCTTAGAATGCACACCACTTATGACTGTCAAATGCACATAATGTATCTTTTATTACATGTATTCCTGAGAAGAACTAAGTGTTGTAATGCTTAAGATACTTTTTTTTCAGGTTCCAAGTCTTTTAATTTGGCAGAATCTTTCTCGAAAATAATATACGCTATTACTTGTGCTCTGTTGACAAGAAGAATTGAATTTTAAGCACCATCAACCATTTTATTTGCATTTGAAAAATCTATTAATAAAAATTACTTCTTTTAATTTAAATCAACATATTTTAACCTTGCTATACTCCCCCAAAATATTAAAGGAAATATAATACTCTGCCTTTGCATTGAGGTGGTTCTGTCCAGTTTCCATTTATACACATCACTTCTTCATCTCCAAACATTTCATAAGGGCTCCTACATTCATAACGTACTCTCTCACCAGATGCATATTTACTCATCTGTCTCGACACTATATGAGCATTTTGTACTCTGGGAGGATTCACACAGGAAGTGTCTGAATAGGAAAAAAGAAGTAGTTCCACCTCGTGTTCATTTTGAGTAGCAAATCAACTAATACAATTACACATATATTTCAAGATGAATTTAAAATAAGTAGATAATGTCTTATCAAACATTTTGTTGATTTTGAGAAATTTAAATGTAACATTGAGGAAAAGACATAAAACTATTTTTTGTAAGGTACAAGCTTTGATGTTTTAAATTTCTTCTTCATCCTATGCTAGAACATTGTTAGACCTTTTTTTTTACCTTCTGGAAACCCGTGTGAATGAAAGTTTTCCTGGATATCTCTCTTTGAGTTTGAGTACAATAAACATTATCATTTCTATTTATTTAACATTAATTCATAAAATGCAAAAAGCATATACAGATTATGTGGTATTGGATTGTGCTTTGCAATCATCCTGCTTATACATTTTAGCCTCTTAAAAATAAACATAAATAGACATTTTCTTGGCGAATAAGCAAAGAATTAAAAACACATTTTGAAAATGACCCAAGTTAAAAGAGATGAAGGATGGTTAATCAAAGGATCCAAATTGGAGATGTGGAAAAATAAAAGAAAATAAGTCTACAATAATAAAAATAACTACAGATAATTTAATTGCCAATGAATAAGGATACTATGCTGAACAACGCAAAATTCATCAGAGAGTTTCACGTCCATGTGTAGTAATAACAGGCTATAGCAATGCTTCTCACACAGAAGTGTGCATAGAATTCCCTCAAGGGGTTGGTAAAACAGTTTCAGGGTTCTATTTCGAGACTTTTGATTCTGTATGTCTAGAATGAGCTCATGGAATTTTACTTTCATTTCAAACAATCTCCAAGATGATGATGCCACCGGTTTAGCAATCACACTTTGAGAATTATTGAGCTAAGATTAATCATCAAATACTCAGTTCCATCTTTTTATTTTTAGGCATATGCCCATTTTGTTCTGCCCTAGAAACTTAATTTATGTCCATTTTAATGATGTTAGAGGTAATTCTATATTTTATTGCCTACGACAGTCTATATAAATAAATTGTACTTATATATTTATTTTTATATGTATTTATTTTTTGTAGATGGAATCTCGCTCTATCATCCTAGGTGGAATGTAGTGGCGCAATCTTGGTCCACTTCAATCTTCACCTCCCTGGTTCAAGTGATTCTCCTGCCTTAGCCTCCTGAGTAGCTGGGACTTCAGATGCATGTCACCATGCCCCACAATTTTTTTGTATTTCTAGTAGAGATGGGTTTTCACCATGTTGGCCAGGCTGGTCTGGAACTCCTGACCTGAAGTGATCCACTTACCTTGGCCTCCCAAAGTGTTGGGATTACCGGCGTGAGTCACTGGGCCGGGCCCATGCATTACATAAATAAATTTTTAAAATTCATCAAAGTACCTCTGCATGTTGGCCTTCCTGTCCATCTGCTATTAACGCATATTACAGTACTGGGTCCATCCATTTTGTAATTTGTTGCACAAGTGTAAGTCACTTGCTCACCAGACTTATATGAATCCTTCTTCTCTCCCATGGGTATGGCATTTTCAAAGCTAGGTAAACTGAGACAATCTGTTTCTGAAATAGGAAAAATATGTATTTGTTCAGTAAATCTTTAAAAACAGGTTACATACAATGAATGTAATGTATTCTAATAATAGCGATATATAGAATCAATGAATACTGTACAACATTTTTCTAACTTGAGAAAATATACTAACCATTTTCTCTTAATTACATTAAATTCTTCTAAATCTATTAAAAATACAAGATAGGAACGATATTAGAAGCCTCAAGAGATATTGGTAGCCATAGCACTTGAGATTACACATTTTTTGGTTCACATTATTTTTTGTCCATATTTGCCACCTGGTATGGTTAGGCTTTGTGTCCCCACCCAAATCTCATCTTGAATTATAATCCCCAGGTGTTGAGAGAGAGACCTGGTGGGAGGTGATTAGATCATGGAGGCAGTTTCCCACATGCTGTTCTCATAATAGTGAGTGAGTTCTCACAAGATCTGATGGTTTAATAAGTGTTTGGAAGTTCCTCCTTCGCTCACTCCTCTCTCTCCTGCCACTTTGTGAAGAAGGTGCCTGCTTCCCCTTCAATGGTAATTGTAAGTTTCATGACCCCTCCTCAGTCATGCAAAACCGTGACCAATTAAAATTTTTTCTTTTATAAATTACCCAGTCTCAGGAAGTTCTTTACAGCAGTGTGAGAACGGAATAATACACCAATTATGCATATATTGTATGTATTATTTCCAAATGTTTTGCTCCCTCCAAATGTGAAATACTTATAATAATTTTGTAAATATTTTAGAAAATATACTTATAGGGAGATTGTTGATAAACTGACAGAAGATTGAATAATGATGAGATTGATGAGTAGAAGCAGCTGCGCCCTAAGAACAGAGATGAGAAGTCTGAGACTATACATCAGAGGATGTTTAAAGTTCACACAAGATGATGTGAAAATGAACCAATTTGGCTTATAAAGTCAAATGTTTTAATTACTAGAGTTATAATTTCCCACAACAATCTAGAATATTCAAGAAAACCTTATGAAATTCTAGAGTCACTGTTTTCTTTCTTATTGGTACGACTTACACTTTGAATGAAGAATATTTATCATATATATAATAAAATTCAATACACCATACTTATGCATGATGGAGGGCGAGACCATTTTTCTCCTAAGCATTTTGCAATTGCAGGCCCATCAATTCCAAAACCTTCAGAACATTTGTACGTAACTTCTTCTCCATACTGAAAACTGTCTGACGTGTGAGCTACAACACCATGAGAAATCTCAGGTGGAGATTTACAAGGAAGGCCTAAAAAATAAAAAAACAATGAATTCAGGTTTCACTAACTCAGAAATTTAATTTTATGTGCCTGTTTTTATATTAAGTAGTTTCATTTGAAAATATACAATACAGGAGCTACTATGACATTACAGAGAAGTACACAAATGTTTCCTAAAACCAGCCTTCTGGTGTCTGTCTATCTATCCGACTGTCACCAACTGAGGAAGGACTTGAAACTAAAAGTAGCAATATATTTCAGAAAGATATCTTCAATGTCTCGGTAAGCAATGCCTCTGTAAACTTACTAGTGATAATAAGATACACATTGAGGTTTAACGGTTCCAGGTAAAACATAATGTACTGTAGAAAATCAGAAGGGGCATTGTGGGAAGGATGTAAAAGAAGTTTTAAAACATAGTGGCAAAGCAAACATGACAACTTGCAGAACAGGTTTGGCTGTGTCCCCACTCAAATCTCATCTTGAATTGCAATTGTCATAATCCTTATGTGTTGTGGATGGGACCCGATGGGAGAAAATGGAATCATCAAGGCGATTATTCCTCTGCTGTTGTTCTCATGATACTGCATGAGTTCTCCTGAGATCTGATGGTTTTATAAGGAGCTTTTCTGCCTTTTCTTTGCACTTCTCCTTCCTGTCATCATGTGAAGAAGGACATGTTTGCTTACCCTTCCACCATGGTCATAAGTTTCCTGAGGCCTCCCAGCCTTGTGGAATTGTGAGTCAATTGCACCTCTTTCCTTTATAAATTATGCAGTCTTTGGTAGTTCTTTAGAGCAGTATGATAACAGACTAATACAGTAAATTGGTACTGCAGAGAGTAGGGTGTTGCTGTAAAGATAACCAAAATGTGGAAGCAACTTTGGAACTGGATAACAGGCAGGGGTTAGAACAATTTGGAGGGGTCAGAAGGAGACAGGAGAATGTGAAAATGTTTGGAACTTCCTAGGGAATTGGAGGGCTCAGAAGACAAGAAGATGTGGGAACGTTTGGCACTTCCTAGAGGCTTGCTGAATGGCTTTGACCAAAATGCTTATAGTGACATGGACAATGAAGTCCAGGATGACGTTGTCTCAGATGAAGATGAGGAACTTGTTGGAAACTGGAGTATAGATCACTCCTGTTATGCTAAGAGACTGGTGGCATATTGCCCTGCCCTAGAGATCTGTGGAACTTTGAACTTGAGAGAGATGATTTAGGGTATATGGCAGAATAAATTTCTAAGTGGCAAAGAGCTCAAGAGGAAGCAGAGCATAAAAGTTTGAAAAATTTGCAGCCTGTAAATGTAATAGAAAATAGAACTTCATTTTCTGGAGAGAAATTCAAGCCTGCTGCAGAAATTTGCAAAAATAATAAGAAGCCAAATGTTAATCACCAAGACAATGGGGAAAATATTTCCAGGGCATGTCTGAGGCCTTCATGCCACCCCCACCCATCACATACCCAGAAGCCCAGGAGGGAAAAATGGTTTAATGGACCTGGATCAGATCCCTGCTGCTCTATGTAGCCTGAGGACATGGTGTCCTGTATCCCAGCTGCTTCAGCTCCAGCTGTGGCTAAAAGGGGCTAACATGCAGCTTGGTCCATTGCCTCAGTGGGTGAAAACCCCAAGCCTTGGTGGATTACATGTAGTCTTGGCCTTGTGGGTGCACACAAGTCAAGAATTGAGGTTTGGGAACCTATAACTAGGTTGCAGAGGATATACGAAAATACCTGGATGTACAGGCAGAAGTTTGCCGCAGGGTTGGGCCCACATGGAGAACCTCTGGTAAGCCATTGAGAAAAGGAAACCTGGGGTCAGAGCCCTCACACAGAGTCCCCACTGGGGCACTGTCTTGTGGAGCTGTGAGAACAGGGGCACAATTTTTGAAACCCCAGAATAGTAGATCTATTGATAGCTTGCACTATGCTTCTGGAAAAGCCACAGACACTCAATGCAAGCCCATGAAAGCAGCCAGGAGGGGGACAAAGCCACATCTGCCCAAGGCTGTGAGAGCCCACCTCTTGCATCAGCATGACCTGAATGTGAGACATGAAGTCAAAGGAGATAATCTTGGAACTTTAAGGTTTAATGACTACCCTATTAAATTTCAGACTTCCATCAGGCATGTAGCCACCTTGTTTCAGCCATTTCCTCCCTTTTGGAATGGAAGCATTTACCCAATGCCTGTACCCCCATTGTACCTAGGAAATAACTAGCTTGCTTTGGTTTTACAGGTTCATGGGCAGAAAGAACTTGCCTTGTCTCAGATGAGACTTTGGACATGAACTTTTGAGTTAATGCTGGAATAAGTTAAGATTTGGGGGACTGTTGGGAAGGCATGATTGTGTTTTGAATTGTGAGGACAAGAGACTTGGTATGGGACACAGTGGAATGATAGGATTTGACTGTATCCCCAACCAAATATCAATTTGAATTGTAGTTCCCATGATCTCCACGTTTTGTGTGAGGGACCCAGTAGAAGATACTTGAATAATGGGAGCAGTTACCCCCATGCTTTTGTTCTTGGGATAGTGAGTGTGTTCTCATGAGATCTAATGGTTCTATAAGGGGCTTTTCCCTCTTTGGTCAGAACTTCTCCTTCCTGCCATCATGCATTTGCTTCTCCTACCACCATGATTGTAAGTTTCCTAAGACCTCCTCAGCCATGCAGAACAGTGAGCCAATTAAACTTATATATATATATATATATATATATATATATATATATATATATATATATATATAAATTACCCATTGTTGAGCAGTCCTTTATGGCAGTATGAGAATAATACAGACAAGTTTAATTTCACTAGATATTAATTTTTAATGCCAGTATAAATAGTGACTCTACCATGAACAAATAAAATTAACATAAATAGAGTAGATTCCATCATGTAAAAAGTATTTTAATGGCATAATGCATACATAATTTTATATAGTCAGTAATCTCAATTATTCTTTCCCCTCATTTGATAACAAGAGATTATTTTTAATGAATTCTACTGTAAGCAGAAATTGAGTATTCATATTGTCCTAACCTTCACACTGAGGTGGAGTACTCCATTTTCCCATGTAGCATGTTATTTCATTTTCTTCAGATAGCCAGAAACCATATTCACAAGTATAACTCAATTTAGTCCCATGTGCATAACTTTCTTGTGAAGACCTGGATGAATTAATTGTTCCATGCTCTATCTGAGGTGGTTGTGAACATGGAATTTTTTCTAAATGAAGAATGAAAATCAAAGGCTCAAAAACAAATAAGATACTTAAATTGACATATAAAATCAAACACTATTTTGGATTCTAAAGTGAGTATAATTTGAACAAATAAAATTATTTAAAAACAAAAACTTATTAGAAACTTGCAAAGATACATTCCTCTACCATATATATGTTACCATCCTCTTGTTCAATAATCCTCTTCATTCATGTCTTGTTCATCATGACAATTAAAATATGCATAAATGGAAATGTTATCTAATATTTACAAAATATTCCAAACATTTGGCTGCATTTTGTTCAAAAAATTGAAAGAGTGGTGATTGATTGATGTGCCTAGGTCCTAATTTATTTTGTCAGGATAAAGTAACAGATATAGAGAAAGAACTTCTCTCTTGTTTACATGAAGCACAAGAGAATATTAACCTCATTTGAAAGAATTATGTAAAATAAATTACACACTACTGACCAACACAGTGTGGTATTGACTGCCATCTTCCATCTTGGCATGTAATTTCTTCTCCTTCTTTAATTAGATAATTTTCTTGGCAAAGAAGAGATACTTTTTCTCCATCCCGATAATTCAATGTGGTTGTCATATTGCGAGAATTGGGAATCTGAGGTGGAGGTGGGCATAATTGTATTTGTGCCACTAAAAAATATTAAAAATATAATTAATTTTATAATAAAAATTAAACATAAAAATATTAAAATTAGGCTTTTAGTTTAAAAATAACAATTTATATGATTAAAATAGAATCAATAGAAAAATTCAATAACTATGTTTCATAAATTATCACATATTAATTATGATGTTCTTTTATGTAGATATTATACTTTTCAACTGTGTAACAGTTACATTAAACAATGGAACTTTTGGCTTGTATTCTCATAGACTTTCTTGTAGTTTTTTTGTATATATTTTGTTTAACAAATTTTGCATAATTTATGTAATATCAATTTCAATTATTTTGAGCCTTTAGAAAGTTTTAATAGAATTACACACTCTTAAGTACATGTATTAAATAAAAATTGATATATATGACCAAATACATTAGGATTGGATTAAAACCCTCACAAATTTTCTGCCAATGGAATCTTATTAGCCAGAAGTAGAATTATATTTAGTTAATAATCAATTTGGTACTGACACTTGGCCAATATAAGCATTAAATATAATCATTAGTATTTATAGTGTGCTATTTAAAACTTGAAACTCCAATAGAATTTTTATTTTCTAGCTTATCTGTACTGTTTAGGTATATTTAAATGGATGTTATGCACCCAGTTTAATGCATTGCACAGCCTGGCTTTAGTTATATAATCACATATAAAGACACCTTTGTAAGCTCACAGTTAAGCTCTTGTTAAACTGTGATACACCAGAAATATCTTATTTTTTCATAATATGAAAATGAAGCATGTTCTGTTTGACGGGGGAGTTTAGAAGCATCTGGCAGCATTCAGCACTTTATTATCCCTTGATCTTATTTTCTCCTATCATAGAGTATGCTCTACTTCACCTAAAGCTTTCTGTCAGCATACTCCAGGAAATTATGGCAATGATTTCAAGAGTCTGACATTTTGTTATCAATTCAGGGAGATGTTTGGGTGAATAAAACTTCATTAAAGGTTATTGGTAATGTCAAGTTTTCTTTTTTCACCTATGATAATTAAAGTATTTCATATTTATCAAAAGTATTTTGCCTATTTCTGGTTTTCAATATTTTAATATGTTTTCAACATTCTCATCAATTTATTTTTCTTAAGATTAATGATCAACTATTTATGCTTGAATGATTCTTTCCTTCTATTTTTGTTAGGTGTATATTCCCATCTACCTTCTAGATCTCTGTTTCAGCTGTATCCCATTGATTTTAATGTGTACCACAACCATTATTATTTAATTTAAAGTATTTTCTGATAGTAAGCAATTGAGAAAGAAATTATTTAACAAATTTGTGAGATGGGCAAATAAATTTAAAGAACATTGTGACCCAGTATAGCCTAATTCTACATTTAGTGTGTATGCATATTTTTATTTGTAAATAGAACCATCAGCAAGGTAGACTATGTGCTGTGCAATTAAAAAACTGAGTGTTTCAAAATATTGAAAATTTCCCAGTATTCTTTCACACAGCATTAAATTAGAAACCAGAAAAAAATCACTTATCTAGATACAACAAATATTTTGACATTAAACAATAAACTTCTATATAATTGATCATCAACAGACAAACCACAAGACAAATGAGAAAATATTTCAAATCAAATAAAAATGAGCTCTCTCTCTCTGTCTCCCAACACACAGAACATACACACACGCACACACACACACACACAGACATGTGTAACATTTTGGAACACAGCTAAAGCAGTGCTTAAAAGGTTGGAGCTTTAAAGTTTTATATTTTCAAAGTATGATATTTTATGACCATGTTTTCATTTTTCACCCTAAGATTGAGAGAAGTGAAATTAAAATTGAAATCATTAGAAGGAAGAAAACAATAAAATCAGTGAAGAAGAGAAAACAGACAAAGAAACATAGAAAAGGGAGAAAATTAACAAAGCTAAAATTAGTAAAATATAAGAAAGCTAAAAAATAGAGAGCAATGGAGAAAATTTAAAGGTATTAAAATTGGTTTTTGGAAATATTAATAAAATTGAGGACAAAGTAAAAACAATGATCAAGATTTTAAAAATGATCAATATTGAGTATGAAAGAGGGCAGTGACATCAGCAAGATGGCAACATAGGAGTCACCACTGTCCCCCGCACAGGCACACTGATTCAATGACGATACTGGAAACAATTCCCTTTACGAGAAATCAAGAAACCAGTTCAGAGCCTCCTGCAACCCCCCTAAAGTAAACAGAGAACAATATATTTTGGCTGCTTCTCCCTCAGAGAGGAAAGGTAAGAGTTAACGAAATATTTATCATCCTAGCTTTTTGGGAAGCATTCTAAAGTACTGGTTTCTCTCTCGCTTGGGTAGGAGCACTTAATGATACCTGCAATACTCTAGTTTCCTGGGAGTAAAATAAAGAGCTAGGTAGGGGGTGATGTCAGCAACATGGCAGAAGTGGAAGCTCCTGACTCTTCTTCCATCCAAGAATGTCCTAAACAGATATCTACTCATGAATGAACTCCTTCTGAAAGAAAATCAAAGACCAATAAAGGGACTCCTACTTACCAGGCAAGAAAGAAAACATTCACATTGAACAAGTAAGAAAAGTTACAACACAATGGATCATGGACCCCAGCCTTGTTCACTGTACCACACAATTAGAAAAGGAATCTCAAAAAACCCAATTTCTCCTTGTGGAGAGGAGTTTATGGATCTCACATAAAGCATCCAAAGTTTAACTTTCCTGTTCTTTGGCCTTTAATTCACTAATTTTGGAAGCAGAGGAGATTAGACACATGAGAGTCTCTCTAGATCACAGGAAAAACAGTGGTATGATACAAGTGCTGAAGAGCTTCCAGAAATTTCATTCCTTAATAGCAGTTCAGAGAAGGGGCTGAAGTCTGAATTCTAAAAAAGTTGCAGTCTGGATTATAACGAACTTGCATCAGGCACTTCTCTAGCCGGTTCCCATGACTCACCCCAGTGACAAATCCAGGTATATTAATCGCTCTTAGAACAAGTTTGTCCACACAAAACTTGAGTGCTCTAACTTTTACAACTTTCATTCAGGGACTGTATCCTAAAGCTCTTAGTTCTGGGAGTAGAGGACACAAAATATATCCAGAGTCTATCTAGAACACAGAAAAAAGAAATGGCAGTTTTTTATGGGTGTGTAAGCACTTCCAGGAGCTTCATTGCCCAAGAGCAGTGCAGAGAAAAGGTTTTTAAAATGCAGCTCCCTGTTTATCCTCAAAAAGGTTTATGTCATTCATCAAGTGCTGCAACCTTTACAGTTACCACCAAAAGGACTCCTCTTAAAACTCTTAATTCTCACAGCAGATGATATTAGAAAAATAGCAGTTTCCATAGATCTTAAAGCAAATAGGTAGTCTTAAAATGCTATGTAAAAA
This sequence comes from Rhinopithecus roxellana, assembly GCF_007565055.1. Classification (NCBI taxonomy): domain Eukaryota; kingdom Metazoa; phylum Chordata; class Mammalia; order Primates; family Cercopithecidae; genus Rhinopithecus; species Rhinopithecus roxellana. The sequence continues at coordinate 61,025,807 of NC_044556.1, forward strand.
CTCCAGACACTATGCCAAACTGGAGCAGTGAAGAAAAGGGAAGAGAAAGTTCAATATCCATTTCTCTGTAGAAACGGCTTAGGGCACATACTTCCACTGGCTACTTAAGGAACTGGCTTCTAGCGAGCTTGCACAAGGCATGTAATGATGCAAACAAACAGTAATCTTCCTGCAGCCAAATCTAAAGTTTGGCACTTCATGAGTCTCACCCCAATGATAAAATCAGATTTATTCATTCTTCCTGGGCCAAGTTTAGACATGCATTCAAATGTCATTACTTCTATAGCTCCGACTCAAGAGATTGTCTCCTTAACAAACTCACACTGGGAGATGATAGAGATTTGCATTCCTGAAAGGCCCTACATCTCAGAATACAAAAAGCTGGTAATACAATGGACTCATTTCAAGCAGCTACCTCTTCAGGAGCAGAGTATGCAGCCTGAATATTAGTACAGGCATTTGCCACAGATTCTTTATTTGGTGTAATACAGAGAGAGTGAGAGATTAACATGTACATTCACTTTCACTATGAAAGTAGAAAGAAGTAAATACACAGCCAAGTCCTCAGTATTTTCAGCTACATCTAGACAGCCTGGCTCCTAACTTATTGGTACCAAGTCCTGAAAAGATGTGGTGCATTCTAACCTCCAGGGGGGCACCAAAACTAGGAGACAGCAGTCTGAACAAAGACTTGAGAGGCACATGAAAATCTCTGGCTGGAAAAATTAGTGAGATCTTTCTCCTATATGAAGCCAGTCTGATGAGACTGAGAAAGGCCATTGTCTTATCTATTGCATAGAAACATAGTGAGTTAAAGGAAATAAAGAAACAAGAGAATATACTCCAAACAAAAAAACAAAATGAGTCTCCAGAAATTAACTTGAGGAAAATGGATATAGGTGTTTTACTCAAGAAGGAATTCAAAATAATGGTCATAAAGATATTCACTGAGACCAAGAGAGCAATGTAAAAACAAATTAACTACTTCAACAAAGAGGTAGAAAGTATTTTTTAAAATACCAAACAAAAATAACAAATTTGAGAATACTATAACTGAATGGAAAAGTTTTAAAGAGGTATGCATCAGTAGATCAGATGAAGTAGAAGAAGGAATTAGTGAACTTGAAGGCAAATTACTGAGAATCATAGAATCTGAGAACCTAAATAAATAAATAAATAAATAAAGTGAAGACAGCTTAAGATCCAGATGAAATATCACCATGTGGAATAATGTATGCATTATCAGCACGTTAAAAATAGAAAGAGACACAAAAATACAGAAAATATATTCGAAAAAACAATGATAGAGAACTTTCAACAACTGGGAAAGAAATAGAAACTCACATCCAGAAATCTCAAAGGATATCAAATAAGTTTAATAAAAGATAGTCATTTAAAGACATAACACAATCAAATTGTCAAAATTTATAGATGAACTGTTGAAAAAAGCCAGTGAAAATTGAATGGTTACATAAAATGGAATTTCCACAAGACTATTAGTGGATTACTCAACAGAAACCTTGCAGGCCATAAGGAAGTGGAAAGATACACTCAAAATTCTGAAAGAAAATAACTGCCAATCAATAATTCTAGATTCCACTATTCTGTCTTAAAAACAAAAGGGTGATAAAGGCTTTCTGAGATTGAAAAAAGCTGGAAGCACCCAAGATGGCCAAATAGGAACAGCTCCAGCCTCCAGTTCCCAGCATGAGCAACACAGAAGATGGTTGACTTTTGCATTTTCAACTGAGGTACTGGGTTCATCTCACTGGGGTGTGTCAGACAGTTGGTGCAGGTCAGTGGGTGCAGTCGAACCAGTGAGAGCTGACACAGGGTGAGGCATTGCCTCACCTGGTAAGCACAAGGGGGAAGGGAATTCCTTTTCCTAGCCAAGGGAAGCTGAGACACACAACACCTGGAAAATCGGGTAACTACCACCCTAATACTGTGCTTTACCAAGGGTCTTAACAAATGGCACACCAGGAGATTATACCTCATGCCTGGCTGGAGGGTTCCATGCCCACAGAGCCTCCCTCATTGCTAGCACAGCAGTCTGAGATCTACCTGCAAGGTGGCAGCTAAGCTGGGGGAGGGGTGCCCAACATTGCTGAGGCTTAAGTAGGTAAACAAAGTCGCCAGGGACTCAAACTGGGTGGAGCCCACCACAGCTCATGGAGGCCAGCCTGCCTCTGTAGACTCCACCTCTGGGGACAGGGCATAGCTAAACAAAAAGCAGCAGAAACCTCTGCAGATGTTAATATCCCTGTCTGACAGCTTTGAAGAGAGCAGTGGTTCTCCCAGCACAGAGGTTGAGATGTGAGAATGGACAGACTGCCTGCTAAAGTGGGTCCCTGACCCCTGAGTAGCTTAACTAGGAGACATCCCCCACTAGGTGCAGACCAACACCTCACACTTCACACGACTGGGTACACCTCTGAGATGAAGCTTTCAGAGCAAGAATCAGACAGCAACACTTACTGTTCAGCAATATTCTATCTTCTGCAGCCTCTGCTGCTGATACCCAGGCAAACAGGGTCTGGAGTGGACCTCAAGCAAACTCCAACAGACCTGTAGCTGAGGGTCCTGACTGTTAAAAGGAAAGCTAACAAAGAGAAAGGACACCCACACCAAAACCCCATCAGTACGTCACCATCATAAAGACCAAAGGCAGATAAAACCACAAAGATGGTGAAAAAACAGTGCAGAAAAGCTGGAAATTCAAAAAATCAGAGTGCATCTCCCCCTCCAAAGGAATGCAGCACCTTGCCAGCAATGGAACAAAGCTGGATGGAGAATGACCTTGACAAGTTGAGAGAAGAAGGCTTCAGTCGATCAAACTTCTCAATGCTAAAGGAGGAATTACATACCCAGCGCAAAGAAACTAAAAACCTTAAAAAAAGAATGAAAGAATGGATAACTAGAATAACCAATGCAGAGAAGTCCATAAATGAACTGATAGAGATGAAAAACATGACATGAGAACTAGGTGAAAAAAGCACAAGCTTCAGTAACTGACTCAATCAACTGGAAGAAAGAGTATCAGAGATTGAAGATGAAAGGAATGAAATGAAGCGAGAAGAAAAGCTTAGAGAAAAAAGAGTAAAAAGAAATGAACAAAGCCTCCAAGAAATATGGGATTATGTGAAAATACCAAATCTACGTCTGATTGGTGTGCCTGAAAGTGACGGGGAGAATGGAATCAAGTTGGAAAAAACTCTGCAGGATATTATCCAGGAGAAATTTCCCAAACTAGCAAGGCAGGATAACATTCAAATTCAGGAAATACAGAGAATGCCACAAAGATACTCCTCGAGAAGAGCAACTACAACACACATAACTGTCAGGTTCACCAAAGTTGAAATGAAGGAAAAAATGTTAAGGGCAGCCAGAGAGAAAGATCAGATAACACACAAAGGGAAGCCCATCAGACTAACAGCAGCTCTCTCAGTAGAAACTCTACAAGCCAGAAGAGAGTGGGGGCCAATATTCAACATTCTTAAAAAAAAAATTTTCAACCCAGAATTTCATATCCAGCCAAACTAAGTTTCATAAGTGATGGAGAAATAAAATCTTTTACAGACAAGCAAATGCTTAGAGATGTTGGCACCACCAGGCCTACCCGACAAGAGTTCCTGAAGCAAGCACTAAACATGGAAAGGAACAACTGGTACCAGTCATTACAAAAACATGCCAAAATGTAAAGACCATCGATGCTAGGGAGAAACTGCATCAAATAACGAGGAAAATAACCAGCTAATATCATAATGACACTATCAAGTTCACACATAAAAATATTAACCTTAAATGTAAATGGACTAAATGGTCCAATTAAAAGACACAGACTGGCAAATTGGATAAAGAGACAAGACCCATCAGTTTGCTGTATTCAGGAGACCCATATCACATGCAGAGACACACATAGGCTCAAAACAAAGGAATGGAGGAAGATCAACCAAGTAAAGGAAAACAAAAAAAAAAAAGAGTTGCAATCCTAGTCTCCAATAAAACACGCTTTAAACTAACAAAGATCAAAAGAGACAAAGAAGAAGGCCATTACATAATGGTAAAGGGATCAATTCAACAGGAAGAGCTAACTATCCTAAATATACATGCAACCAATACAGGAGCACCCAAATTCATAAAGCAAGTCCTTAGAGACTTACAGAGACTTAAACTCCCACACAATAATAATGGGAGACTTTAACACCCTACTGTCAACATTAGACAGATCAACGAGACAGAAAGTTAACAAGGATATCCAGGAATTGAACTGAGTTCTGCACCAAGCAGACCTAATAGACATCTATAGAACTCTCCACCCCAAATCAACACAATATACATTCTTCTCACAATACCACATCACACTTATTCCAAAATTGACCACATAATTGGAAGTAAAGCACTCCTCAGCAAATGTAAATGAACAGAAATTATAGCAAACTGTCTCTCAGACCACAGGGCAATCAAACTAGAACTCAGGACTAAGAAACTCAATCTAAACCACTCAACTACATGGAAACTGAACAACCTGATCCTGAATGACTACTGGGTACATAACGAAATGAAGGCAGAAATAAAGATGTTCTTTGAAACCAAAGAGAACAATGATACAACATACCAGAATCTCTGGGACACATTTAAAGCAGTGTGTAGAGAGAAATTTATAGCACTAAATGCCCACAAGAGAATGCAGGAAAGATCTAAAAGTGACACCCTAACATCACAATTAAAAGAACTAGAGAAGCAAGAGTAAACACATTCAAAAGCTAGCAGAAGGCAAGAAATAACTAAGATCAGAGCAGAACTGAAGGAGATAAAGACACAAAAAACCCTTGAAAAAATCAATGAATCCAGGAGCTGGTTTTTTGAAAAGATCAACAAAATTGATAGACTGCTATTAATACTAATAAAGAAGAAAAGAGAGAAGAATCAATTAGATGCAATAAAAAATGATAAAGGGAATATCACCACCAACCCCACAGAAATACAAACTACCATCAGAGAATACTATAAACACCTCTACGCTAATAAACTAGAAAAGGTAGAAGAAACAGATAAATTACAGGACACATACACTCTCCCAAGACTAAACCAGGAAAAAGTTGAATCCCTGAATAGACCGATAGCAGGCTCTGAAATTGAGGCAATAATTAATAGCCTAGCAACCAAAAAAAGTCTAGAACCAGACAGATTCACAGTCAAATTCTACCAGAGGTACAAGGAGGAGCAGCTACCATTCCTTCTGAAACTGTTCCAATCAATAGAAAAACAGGGAATCCTCCTTAACTCATTTTATGAAGCCAACAATACCCTAATACCAAAGCCTGGCAGAGACACACACACAAAAAAGACAATTTTAGACCAATATCCCTGATGAACATTGATGCAAAAATCCTCAATAAAATACTGGCAAACCAAATCCAGCAGCACATCAGAAAGCTTATCCACCATGATCAAGTGGGCTTCATCCCTTGGATGCAAGGCTGGTTCTACATACACAAATCAATAAAAGTAATCCAGCTTATGAACTGAACCAAAGACAAAAACCACATGATTATCTCAATAGATGCAGAAAAGGCATTTGACAAAATTCAACAGCCGTTCATGCTAAAAACTCTCAATAAATTCGGTATTGATGAAACGTACCTCAAAATAATAAGAGCTATTTATGACATACTCACAGCCAATATCATACTGAATGGGCAAAAACTGGAAGCATTCCCTTTGAAAACTGGCACAAGACAGGGATGCCCTCTCCCACCACTCCTATTCAACATAGTATTGGAAGTTCTGGTTAGGGCAATCAGACAAGATAATGAAATAACGGGTATTCAGTTAGGAAAAGAAGAAGTCAAATTGTCCCTGTTTGCAGATTGCATGATTGTATATCTAGAAAACCCCATTGTCTCAGCCCAAAATCTCCTTAAGCTGATAAGCAACTTCAGCAAAGTCTCAGGATACAAAATTAATGTGCAAAAATCACAAGCATTCTTATACAACAGTAACAGACAAGCAGAGAGCCAAATCAGGAATGAACTTCCATTCACAATTGCTTCAAAGAGAATAAAATACCTAGGAATCCAACTTACAAGGGATGTAAAGGACCTCTTCAAGGAGAACTACAAACCACTGCTCAGTGAAATAAAAGAGGACACAAACAAATGGAAGAACATACCATGCTTATGGATAGGAAGAATCAATATCATGAAAATAGCCATACTGCCCAAGGTAATTTATAGATTCAATGCCATCCCCATTAAGCTACCAATGACTTCATAGAATTGGAAAAAACTGCTTTAAAGTTCATATGGAACCAAAAAAGACCCCACATTTCCAAGACAATCCTAAGCCAAAAGAGCAAAGCTGGAGGGATCATGCTACCTGTCTTCAAAATACTACAAGGTTGCAGTAACCAAAACACCGTGGTACTAGTACCAAAACCGAGATATAGACCAGTGGAAAAGAACAGAGCCCTCAGAAATAATATCACACATCTACAGCCATCTGGTCTTTGACAAAACTGATAAAAACAAGAAATGGGGAAAGAATTCCCCATTTAATAAATGGTGCTGGGAAAATTGGATAAGTAGAAAGCTGAAACTGGATCTTTTCCTTACTCTTTTTTTTTTTTTTTTTTTTTTTTTTTTTGAGACAGAGTCTCGCTCTGTCACCCAGGCTGGAGTGCAGTGGCCAGATCTCAGCTCACTGCAAGCTCCGCCTCCCGGGTTTACGCCATTCTCCTGCCTCAGCCTCCCGAGTAGCTGGGATTACAGGCGCCCGCCACCTCGCCCGGCTAGTTTTTTTTTTTTTTTTTTTTTTGTATTTTTTTAGTAGAGACGGGGTTTCACCATGTTCACCAGGATGGTCTCGATCTCCTGACCTCGTGATCCACCCGTCTCGGCCTCCCAAAGTGCTGGGATTACAGGCTTGAGCCACCGCGCCCGGCCTTCCTTACTCTTTATACAAAAATGAATTCAAGATCAATAAGAGACTTAAATATTGGACCTAAAACCATAAAAGAACTAGAAGAAAACCCGGGTAATACCATTCAGGACATAGGCATGGGCAAGGACTTCATGTTTAAAACACCAAAAGCAAAGGCAACAAAAGCCAAAATTGACAAATGGGATCTAATTAAACTAAAGAACTTCTGCACAGCAAAAGAAACTACCATCACAGTGAACAGACAACCTACAGAATGGGAGAAAATTTTTGCAAGCTATTCCTCTGACAAAGGGCTAATATCCAGAACCTATAAAGAACTCAAACAAATTTACAAGAAAAAAATAACAACCCCATCAATAAGTGGGGAAAGGATATGAACAGACACTTCTCAAAAGAAGACATTTATACAACCAACAGACACATGAAAAAATGCTCATCATCACTCACCATCAGATAAATGCAAATCAAAACCACAACGAGATGCCATCTCACACCAGTTAGAACGGCAATCATTAAAAAGTCAGGAAACAACAGGTGCTGGAGAGGATGTGGAGAAATAGGAACACTTTTACGCTGTTGGTAGGACTGTAAACTAGTTCAACCATTGTGGAAAACAGTGTGGTGATTCCTCAAGGATCTAGAACTAGAAATATCATTTGACCCAGCTATTCCATTACTGGGTATATACCCAAAGTATTATAAATCATGCTGCTATACAGACACACGCACATGTATGTTTATTGCGGCACTGTTCACAATAGCAAAGACTTGGAATCAACCCAAATGTCCATCAGTGACAGACTGGATTAAGGTAATGAGGCACATATACACCATGGAATACTATGCAGCCATATAAAAGGATGAGTTCATGTTCTTTGTAGTGACATGGATGCAGTTGGAAACCATCATTCTCAGCAAACTATCGCAAGAACAGAAAACCAAACACCACATGTTCTCACTCATAAGTGGGAATTGAACAATGAGATCACTTGGACACAGGAAGGCGAACATCACACACCGGAGCCTGTTGTGGGGTGGGGGAGGGGAGAGGGATAGCATTAGGAGATATACCTAATGTAAATGACGAGTTAATGGGTGCAGCACACCAACATGGCACATGTATACATATGTAACAAACCTGCACGTTGTGCACATGTACCCTAGAACTTAAAGTATAATAAAAAACAAAACAAAAAACTGAGAGAGCATAAGGATGCTTTTCTGCCTTACAAGAAATTTTAAAGGGCGTTCTTGAAGGTGAAAAAAGAGCATGCTAATTGGTAAGATGAAGTTGTTAAAGTATAAAACTTACTAGTAAAAGAAAGTGCAACATGATATTCAAACACTCTAATACTGTAATGGTGATGGGTAAATATAGCTAGCATGAAGGTTAAAAGGCAAAGGTACTAAGAACAACTGAAGTTACAAACTTTATTAAGAGATACAAATGATTGAAAGATGCAAAGTATGTGATCAAAGACAAAACATGGAAGGAGCAGAGTAAAATTTAGAGATTTTATATGTAATCAAAATTCAGTTTCTATCAATGCAAAATAACCTTTTATAATATATGTTATGCAAGCCTAAGGATAGCCACAAAGCAAAACCTCTAATACATACACAAAAGATTAAAAGAAAAAATCCTAAGCATACGGCTACAGAAAGTCATCAAACCATGAATAAAGCAAACAAGAGAGAACAAAACAAAGAATTCAAAAACAACCAGAACAGAATTAACTAATTGTTATTATAAATCCTTACCTATCTAAAATTACTTTAAATAGAAATGGAATATATTCTATAATCAAAAGGCATAGCATGACTAAATAAAAATTAATATGCCGTTATAAACTGCTTACTTAACTGTAAGGTACATTCATAGATTGCAGTGAAGGCATGGAAAAATCTATACAATAAAAACTAAAAGAGAACAGGGGTAGTTATACTCATTTCAGACAAAATAGACTTATGGGAAAAATTGCATAAGGGTACAAAGATGGTTATTATACAATGATAATGGGGTAAATTTGTCAAGATAATACAACTATTTTAAACCTATATATGCACTCAACATCAAAGCAACTAAATATATAAAGGAAACATTTAGCAATCTGAATGGAGATGTGGACTGCCACGTAGTAATAGTAGGGGATATCGATATTTTACTTTCAACATTGAGACAGATCATCCAGACAGAATATCAATAAGGAAACATTATACTTGAACAATAATTTATACCAAATAGATTGGACAGACATATAAAGAACATTCCACATAACAACAAAACGCATATTCTTCTCAAATGCACACAGAATATTCTCCATAATATATTATATGTTAGGCCACAAAACAAGTCTTATCAAATTCAAGAAGACAGAAATTATATCAAGTCACTTTTCTGACAACAAAGGTATGAAAGTAAAAATCAATAATAGGAAGAATTATGGAAAATTTTAAATTAGGTGAAAATTAGACAATATGCTCTGAAACATTAATAGGGTCAAAACATTTCAAATAAATTTAAAAATATTTTGAGAAAAGGAGAATGGAAACAAAACGTAACAAAATTATGGGATGCAGCAAAAGTAGTTATAAGATGTACGTTTTTAGGAATAATTGCCTACATCAAGAAAATGGAAATAATTCAAACAAACAATCTAGTAGTACACCTCAAAAAAGCAGAAAAACATGAACAAACTAGTCAATTCCAAAATTAGTAGAAGGATAGAAGTCATAAAGATCAGAGTAAAAGTAAGTAAAATAGAATCCCCAAAGCAGTACAAAATATCAATGAAAACAATAGTTTTTTTAAGATAATCAAAAATTGACAAAGCTTTAACCAGAATAACTAAAGAAGAGAGAGATGGCTTAAAGAAACACACCATTGGAGATGAAAAAGGTGACATTACAACTGATATCAAAAAAATATAAAGAATAATGAGAGACAATTATTAGCAATTATACACCAACAAATTGGATCATCTAGAAGAAATGAATACATTTCTAGACACAAACAGCCTACTAAGATTAATTCAGAGGAAATAGAAAGTCTGAACAGAGTAATCAAAAGGAAAGAGATTAAGTCAGTAATAAAATGTTTCCCATCAAAGAAAATCCAAGACCCGATGGCTTCATTGCTGAATTATAACATTTTAAAAGAGCTAATACCGACTCTTCTAAAACGACTCTAAAACTTTTAAGAGATCATTTTTCTAACTCATTGTAGTGGCCCAACATTACTCTGAAATCAAAACCAGACAAGGACACAACGTAAAAAGAAAACTACAGGCAAAATCCCCTGATGAACGTAGGTACAAAAACCCTCAACGTTATACTAGGAAAACAAATCCTACAGCACATTAAAAAAATAATTCACTATGATCAAGTGAGTTTAATCCAAGGAATGTAAAGGTGGTTTAACATAGGCAAATAAAGGTGATGCATCACATTAACAGAAAGGACAATAACCATACGATCATTTTAATAAAGCTATATAGAAGTGCTAAAACTATAAAACTTCAAGAAAAATCTGTAGAACATGTACACTTCACTGCACGTATATATTATTTGCTTCTTTAAGGACTCTAAACATATTGAAATGTCGATAGTAGATTCGTTTTTGTATTGGTTGTCAATGCTTTCTGTTTTCCCTAGACTGGCAGACAGCGGTAAAAATATTGAAGCTAGTGAGGAAAGGAATGCCACAACTGGAGAGCAAAATACATGCCTCAAATGTGGGAAGACTGGAATAAACCCTACACTATTCAAGTGAAACTGTATGTGTCAATATGACTAACTTTTCAATATAGATAAACAATAAATTAATAGATAAATAGATGAGTAGGTAGATGAACAGATAGATGAATAGAGAGATAGATTAAATAAATTAATCAATGGAAATAGATATACATACATACATAAATACACACATACACAAATAGATACATAGTAGTTATTGGCATAGACAGAGGTATAGGCACAGGAACATTTGTTGACAAGGAAAGGAATGAGAAACACTGGTCCTCCAACAGTAATTATGACATGAAGTGCCTGATTTGTGTGTGGGTGTGTGTGTGTGTTTTATACTAAAGGTAACTAATTCACATGGCACAGTTAGTATTAGGAACAATGTTTTCATTCGTTTCTAAATTACCTGCCTTATTCAGGAGCATTTGTAATAATAAATAAAGTTTTTAAGACACACATACATAATACTTTTCCAAATGAGAAATAGAATACTTTTCTGAAAACAAAATAAGAGCTTACTTGAGCAGGTCACTTCTGGATCCCACCTTCCATTTATGCAGACTGCGTGTAGGCGTTCTCCTTTTCCTCTACATCTGTATGTTATGGTAGTATTATGATCGAATTCCTTCTTGTTTGTTAAATTTGCCTCAATTACAATTAATTTTGGTGATTTGCACTTCTTAAGTTGATCTGTTGCTATAAAATAAATATATTTTTATGAAAATTTAAATTATAAAAATAAAACCAACTATCACATAAAAATAGTTACAAAGTAAATAGTATTAGCATCATAAAATTATGAGTTATCATTATAAATTTCACCAACCAAGTTATTCCTGATTACATTGCATCAAAATGCTATTATGTAAAAATATAAGCCCTGCATTCTGTCACTGAAATGTTAGAGATATCTATCATAAGACATTTTGTTCTTTGGGAAATACAAAATATTATTGGATATTTCATTGGATGAATAAGTACGACTGGACATTTAGGACTCTTAGAATTAGGATGCAGGAAAATTTAGGAAAAACTCAGTTTTAGAGAAAAGTGAATGAGGGTCCCCAAGATCCTCCCGGTTAGTCATCAAGGAGGCAAAATGATTTTAAAGATTGTAAATCTCAAGTCTCACTGTAAGTGAATCACCTTACCTTCTTGCTGATCAAGACATGAGACTTACAGTGTGAAGTCCATCAATGAGATTTACGTCCTGACTCAGTCCCTGACTACCTCATGTCACTTAGCTATATCACTGACATAGAGGGCCTGTGGCCCACCAACCCTGCAGCACATTAACTTATGTTGGCTGATATGGAACAAACTGAAAAATTACTGCTTTTGGAAGCTTTAAGAGAGAAAAGAATCCTATGGGAGAGTAGTAAGTAGATATTTTGTCAACTTTGTTTCTTTGCTTTGCAGTGCCCAAAAGGAGTACCATATAACAATGATATTTTTATTTTATATAAAACAGTTATAATTTCTCAGTAATAGTACTCATATTTAATCATATGATAATTTTTTAAAGAGTCTTACTCTGTTGCCCAGGCTGGAATGCACAATAAAGCTCACTGCAATCTCGAACTCCTGGCCTTAAGCAATCATCCCTCCTCAGCCTCCTGAGTAGCTGGATTACAGGCATGCACTACCACACCTAACTAATTATACAAATTTTTTTTTATAGAGATGGGCTTTTGCTATATTGCCCACACTAGTCTCTAGCTCTTGGCCTCAAGCATTCTTCTTGCCTTGGCCTCCCAAAGTGTTGGGAGTATAGGTGTGAGCAACCACCCTGGCCTCACATGACAATTTTATAAGTGAAATGCTGCTTCACACTTTTAAATATAAACAATACTGATATCAGAGGCAGAAAGAGTCATAAAATTATATTGCTAACTTTATTTTTTCTCTCTAGACACATGTTGAATTATAAACAATATGAGAAAGATTGGCTTCATTATATTGAAGACTGGACATTTTAAGCCATATCTGTAAATTTCAAAAATTCAGTTGCTAATATTGTTTTTACAATACAAATATTAAACTTTATTAAATGTTGATTTAAGAAATGTATTCTCACCCACACACTGAGGAAGTTGGGTCCATACTCCATGAATACACGTAATTGATCTGTGCCCAATCATTGTAAATGATTCTGAGCAATTGAACTCCACCGAGTCTCCATAGTAATAAGGAGGGGAAGAAAACTCGGAATAGCCATGTTCAAGTTCAGGTATATCTCCACAGGTACTCTCCTCCTCTATGTAAATTTTACAAAAAAAGTTTATTGTGAAAGCATGATTTATGTGCTTTAGATACAAAATACAAAAGTTTTGACAAGTTTAAATATTAATATTTTATACATTACCGATACACACTGGCAAAGTTGTCCACGCTCCATCAACACATTGAATTTTATTAGGTCCCTTCATTAGAAACTTAGGCTTGCAATAATATTCCACCACTTCACTGTGTCCATATTCTTCTTTCATTTTTACCTTAACATTCCCATTGAGGAGTTCAGGAGGTGGACCACACGACTCTACTTCCTCTATAGTAGAAATACTATGTAAATAATGGTTAAATTGTGTGTTTTACAATATAAAAATTCAGTAAAATGGAAAGACTTTCTTCTTTTATTCATGTATTCTTCATTATGTAACTTATTATAGCATTGTAAACAACCAAGAATGGTGTTCATATTGTATTACTTATACTAAATTGTCATATTGAAGGTATGATAAAAGGTTAAAATATGCTCAGACTTCCAGATATCTTAAAGATGCAAGAAAATCAATTAGCAAATGTGGTTATGAAAATCACGTTAATTTTTACATTTCATGGAAACATTTTGTCATAACATTTTGGAAAAATATCATAACCGAGGCAAGCATTTGATCAACATACTTTAAGTTTTACTAATCAATACAAGCAATTGAATTGAATATAAGCTGCTTAAATATTGTTTAGACACACTCAGTGAAACTTAAGTTACAGCTCACACTATATAAAATGTCCAAAATGGATGTTGACATTTCAGGCAAAATGAAAATGAACAAAGAAATCCCTCCATTGTCAGCCATGCTATGGTTTAAATGTTTATCACTTCTAACCTCATGTTGAAACTTCATCCCAAATGTTTCAGGCAGGGCCTAATGGGAGATGTTTGGGTCATGGGTATGGATCTCTCATGAACAGATGAATGCCCCCACTCAGGGAGAGTTCTCACTCTATTAGTTCCTGCAAGAGCTGGTTCTTACAAAGAGCCTGTCACTGCCCTGCTCTCTCTCTCTTGCTTCCTCTCTCATCACCTGTTCTCTGGACACACTGGCTCCTCTTTCCCTTCTACCAGCATTCTGTGGCTCTCACTGAATACAGATGCCCAATCTTGAATTTTATAGTCATGAGAACAGTGAGCCAAATAAAACATTTTTATAAATCATCCAGCCTCAGTTATTCCTTTATGGAAACATAAACCTAAAGTAGACTAAGACTGACAACACCTGTGTGTCTAAGAACACTTCTAGTACATCGTTCAAGAAACAATGGAGATTAACTTAAGTAACTGAAGCTTAGGTATTCAGTACCCAATACATATCCTTCACAGGCAAATCTTTGACTTAATTCATTAGATTACAGACAATGGAAGCCCAAAATAAATTAAGAAAAAAAATTTGGTCTTCAAAGTTCTAATTCTTATTTCAGCAGTTGTAAGATAAGCATTCACCTTTACACGTTGGGAGATCAGGAGATAATCCAAAGTGGTAGCACTGAGTGGAATTAGGTCCAACTATTGTAAATCCTGGTTTGCAGGAGAATTTCAACACCTCTCCAACTTTATACTGGTCTTTCTTGGGATCAGGAACTAAGTGTACATCTATTTTAGGAAGTTCACATTCTCTTTCTGAAAAAAGGTAAAATAATTTCATGAGAATATACAATTAATCGTTGCCAAAGTAAATTTTACATGTGCCACAATAAAGCGAGGTTGATACTGGGTATACAGAGGGGCATCAGATAAATCCTTTTCCCTGTAAAGAATGCTACATATTATGTTTTATATACTGTCTAAATTGAAATGGAACTTTAAGACAAATGTTATGGTATTGAAATGTATCTGTTCTAAAAATTAATTTGTAAGTCCAACTTATTTACAATTAAATTAGTTTTAATCACTGATGTTTATGAAATTTAATATTACTTTTTTTACTCAAAACATGAAATTACTCTCTCATATTAAAAAAGACTAATTTGGCCGGGCGCGGTGGCTCAAGCCTGTAATCCCAGCACTTTGGGAGGCCGAGACGGGCGGATCACGAGGTCAGGAGATCAAGACCATCCTGGCTAATATGGTGAAACCCCGTCTCTACTAAAAAAGACAAAAATCTAGCTGGGCGAGGTGGCGGGCGCCTGTAGTCCCAGCTACTCGGGAGGCTGAGGCAGGAGAATGGCGTGAACCCGGGAGGCGGAGCTTGCAGTGAGCTGAGATCCGGCCACTGCCCTCCAGCCTGAGCGACAGAGCGAGACTCCATCTCAAAAAAAAAAAAAAAAAAAAAAAAAGAGACTAATTTACAATTTTAAAAGTGCATATGGACCAGAATTGGGGCTTTTTAAAAACAAGATGGCTGAGTAAGGAGTTTGGACGCCAGTTCTTCTCAGAAAGAAGAACCAAAGTTACAGGAAAATGTTCACAACTTGAAAAATATCAAAGAGAGGGTGCATGAGCGTCATAGAGGAATCATGGAGAAAAGCCAAAGCATGGAAAGAGATAGAAGCAAGAGCCTCAAAGGTTGACTAGGATCCTGTGGGACTTCATAGGCAGTCTAGATAGGAGTCTTTTGGACTCCCTGCAGCTCACCATGGGGATCCAAGCTGTCAGAGAGCTCTTCTGCCTTCATGAACTCACACACTGGTGTGAGAGGAGACCTGGGAACTTCTTGAGGGCATTACACCAAACTACTAGCTTGAACAGGGTCATTTGCCTTCTCCTTGGACCCAAGCTACAGTGGTAGGTTTCATGCTTGTAGTGCACTCATGTGGGGACTGTATCCTACACAGGAACCTCAGCCCGCCCTCTGATCCCATAACACCAGAGCCGCACAGACATTCCCTGGCAGCTGGTTGGATGTGGCAGTCCCCCATAGCTGGTTGGACCCAAGGGAGTTACAGCATTCTCAGTAGTTTAACCATCAGGGAGTGCTATTCCTAATGGAAACTGCAACAAAGGGACACCCCTTTTGACAAAGAAGACTGTAGCATTCACTTTCCCGTGTGCGAGAGCAACCTGCTTGTGGGTTGAAAATGACTACACCACTTCCAGCAGACCCACAGACGCGGTGTTTTCCTCTGCAAGGGAGGAGTACAGATCCATCTCAGGGGCCCAGTGGTCCCAGTGCTTGGGCGCAGATGTAGAGAGGGGGACATCTCCCCTCTGCCCGATTCTGAGGACATAGCTGTGGTCACTCGCAAAGGAGACTGGTGCAGACACACCAGAGGACAGACATTCTAGGTGTATTAAGGGTGGCTACATCTCCATTGGTGATGTGCCCAGTGAAGCCAGGCTTGCAAGAAAGACAAGCTAGGGATATCTCACCAGGGTCTTCCCCTGACACCCCTGTCAGGGCTGGTGCTTGTGCTCATCCTTGGAGCATCCAAGGGTGAGCTTAGTGGTTCAGATCCACCCCGTTTTGTCCCCAGCTCCTCAGACCATTGTACCTTTCATAGATCAGTCCATTCCCTGGGGCAACAGAGAGTTTCTCCCATAAACAATGACAAGCACAGGCACAACTGCTTCTGCTGCAGCTGGCTCTTACCTGTCCACGCCACCTACTGTCCTGAATGTTAAACTGCACAGCCCAATGCAAAATGCTGACACTGGCGCATGATGCTGGAGAACGAGGTTAGTTTTCTGCGAAGTCTTCCATACCAGCCCTTCAGAAGGCAGTAAGCCTCGTCATGCACCCAGTACATAACTACTACAACCAGCAATTAAGAAAGCCATCACACAAAAATTATCTCTAACCAATGTACTCATACAGCGTCTTTACCATTGAAAGAACCGAGAACCTAAACCAAATAACTCTATACAACATACATCATAGTCATATTCTCAAAGGGAAAAACAAATCCTATCTATTGGAAACTACAGTCAAAAATAAGAAGAGATAGTTCATCTGGATGAGAA
The DNA here is from genome assembly GCF_007565055.1 of Rhinopithecus roxellana. Taxonomy (NCBI): domain Eukaryota; kingdom Metazoa; phylum Chordata; class Mammalia; order Primates; family Cercopithecidae; genus Rhinopithecus; species Rhinopithecus roxellana. The sequence goes on from NC_044556.1 coordinate 61,042,680, forward strand.
GAAACCATTGAAACATTTCTGGAAGTATGATTTAAAACAGCGTATTACAACACTCCCAAAGGATCACACTAACTCTTCAGCAATAAGTCCTAACCAAAATACAATCTTTGAAATACCAGACAAAGAATTTAAAACATTTATTTTAAAGTAGCTAAATGGAGTCCAAGAGAAAGTTGAAAAGCAACACAAAGAAATTAGAAAAGAAACTCAGGATATGAATGAAAAATGTACGAAAATATATTTTAAAAAACAAATAGAACTTATGGTAATGAAAAATTCATTGAAGAATTACAATATATAGTTGAAAGATTTAATTACAGATTATATCAAGCAGAAAAACTTGCTCTCGGAGCTTGAAGACAAGTCTTTCAAATTAACCTTGTCAGACAAAAATAAAGAGCAAATAGCTTTTTTTTAAATGAGCAAAGGTTTTGAGAAAAATGGCGTTCTAAAAAAAATGACACAACTTAAGAATTATAGGTATTCTTGAGGGAGAAGACAGAGCTAAAAGTTAGATAACCTTTCTGAGGACAATTTATCTCCTCTTGCCCTCTTGCTAGAGATATAGATGTCTGTATACTAGAGGCTCAGATAACACCAGGAAGTTACATTGTGAGATGAACTTCTACAAACATATAGTCATCAGGCTATCTAAAGTCAATGTGAACGGGAAAAATTATAGAATCAGTAAGAGAACACATCTAATCAACTGTAAAGGAAATCTCACAAGACTAACAGTGGACTTCTCAGCAGAAACTTTACAAGCCAGAAGAGATTGATGTCCTATTTTCAGAGTTCTTTTCAGAAAGATTATTTCATATTTCTTGAAAAAACACCTATTAGAGATATATTTTGTATTTTGCTAAACTAAGCTTCATAAATGAGGAATACATAAAACCTTTCCAAGACAAGCTAATACTAAGGGAATTCATCACCAGTAGAAATCCACTTTAGGAATTCACCCCACAATAAATGATCCAGGTTGTTCTGAACATGAAATCAGATGATCAATACTCACCATCATAGAGACATGCAAAAGTATAAAACTCACAGGTCTTATTAAATAATTACACAGTTGAGACTACAAAGCAGCTAGGTAACAACTAACATAATGACAAGAACAAAACCTCACATGACAATATTAACTTTTAATGTAAATAGGTTAAATGTTCTACTTAAAAGATACAGATTTGTGGGCCAAATTTAGAAAACAGAAACCAACCACAGGCTGCTCACAAGAAACCCACCTAACTGAGAGAAACTTATACAAACTCATGATAAATGTATGGAAACAGGTATTTTGAACAACAGAGACAAAAAGTGTTTGGTATAGTTATATTTATATATAAAAAAGACTTTAAATCAACAACAGAAAAAAAAGACAGTGAAGATCATTATATAATGATAAACGAAGCAAGAAGATATAATAATTCTAAATATATATGCATTCAAAACTTCAGCACCCAGATTCATAAAGGAAATGCTGCTAGAGCTAAGTGGAAAGATAAACAGCAATGTAATGAGGGCGAGCAACCTCCACACGCCCAATGACTGTACTAGCCAGATTTCCTGGAAAAAAAAATAAACAAAGAAACCTTATACTTACATTGGACTCTAAAACAAATGGACTTTACAGGTATTTAAATGACATTCCACCCAGCAACCTCAGAATATATGTTCTTCACACCTGTGCATGGAACATTCTCCAAAATAGACCATATGCTAGGCTACAGCCACAAAGCAAGTTTCAAAAAACTTTAAAGCTTAGAAATAATATCAAGTATCTTATCAGAACATGGTGAAATATATATAGAAATTAATGTCATAAATAATTTTCAAAACTATCCATATACATGAAAATTAAATGACTTACTTCTGAGTGATTTTTGAGTCAGTGATAAAATTAAGATGGAAATTTAAAAAATTTAAAACAAATGAAATACAGACAGCATATGAAAACCTCTAGGATATGGCAAAAGCAGTGTTAATAGGAATGTTTACAGTGTGAAATGCCTGCATAAAAAGATAGAAAAGTCATAAATTAACCTAACCTTGCACCTAAAGAAACTTAGAGAAAACAGAACAACTAAATCCAAAACTAGCAAAAGAAAACAAATTAAAAAAATCATAGAAGAACTAAGTAAAATTGGGACCAGATAAACAATAGAAGATCAAAAAACATAAAATTAGTTTTCTGAGAAGATAAACAAGATTAATAGATCACTAGCAAGACTAATCGGGAGAAGAAGAAAAAAGGTTACAATAAACACAAGTACTTTACTTCTACACAAGTAGAAATAAAAAATAAAAACGTGGGGGGAGCGGAGCAAGATGGCCGAATAGGAACAGCTCCAGTCTCCAACTCCCAGCGCGAGTGACACAGAAGACCGGTGATTTCTGCATTTTCAACTGAGGTACTGGGTACATCTCACTAGGGAGTGCCAGATAATCGGTGCTGGTCAGCTGCTGCAGCCCGACCAGCGAGAGCTGAAGCAGGGCGAGGCATTGCCTCACCTGGGAAGTGCAAGGGGGAAGGAAATCCCTTTTCCTAGCCAGGGGAACTGAGACACACAACACCTGGAAAATCGGGTAACTCCCACCCCAATATTGCACTTTAAGCAAATGGGCACACCAGGAGAATATATCCCACACCTGGCCAGGAGGGTCCCACGCCCACGGAGCCGCTCTCATTGCTAACACAGCAGTCTGCCATCTAACCGCAAGGCAGCAGCGAGGCTGGGGGAGGGGTGCCCGCCATTGCTGAGGCTTAAGTAGGTAAACAAAGCTGCTGGGAAGCTCGAACTGGGTGGAGCTCACAGCACCTCCAGGAAACCTGCCTGTCTCTGTAGACTCCACCTCTGGGGACAGGGCACAGCTAAACAACAACAACAACAACAAAAAGGCAGCAGAACTTCTGCAGACGCAAACGACTCTGTCTGGCAGCTTTGAAGAGAGCAGTGGATCTCCCAACACGGAGGTTGAGATCTGAGAACGGACAGACTGCCTGCTCAAGTGGGTCCCTGACCCCTGAGTAGCCTAACTGGGAGACTCCCCCACTAGGGGCAGTCTGACACCCCACACCTCACAGGGTGGAGTACACCCCTGAGAGGGAGCTTCCAAAGTAAGAATCAGACAGGTACACTCGCTGTTCAGCAATATTCTATCTTCCGCAACCTCTGCTGCTGATACCCAGGCAAACAGGGTCTGGAGTGGACCTCAAGCAATCTCCAACAGACCTACAGCTGAGGGTCCGGACTATTAGAAGGAAAACTATCAAACAGGAAGAACACCTATACCAAAACCCCATCAGTACGTCACCATCATCAAAGACCAGAGGCAGATAAAACCACAAAGATGGGGAAAAAGCAGGGCAGAAAAGCTGGAAATTCAAAAAATAAGAGTTCATCTCCCCCTGCAAAGGAGCGCAGCTCATCACCAGCAACGGATCAAAGCTGGTCAGAGAATGACTTGACGAGATGAGAGAAGAAGGCTTCAGTCCATCAAACTTCTCAGAGCTAAAGGAGGAATTACATACCCAGCGCAAAGAAACTAAAAATCTTGAAAAAAGAGTGGAAGAATTGACAGCTAGACTAATTAATGCAGAGAAGGTCATAAACAAAATGACAGAGATGAAAACCATGACACGAGAAATACGTGACAAATGCACAAGCTTCAGTAACCGACTCGATCAACTGGAAGAAAGAGTATCAGCGATTGAGGATAAATAAATGAAATGAAGCAAAAAGAGAAACCAAAAGAAAAAAGAAGAAAAAGAAATGAACAAACCCTACAAGAAGTATGGGATTATGTAAAAAGACCAAATCTACGTCTGATTGGGGTGCCTGAAAGTGAGGGGGAAAATGGAACCAAGTTGGAAAACACTCTTCAGGATATCATCCAGGAAAACTTCCCCAACCTAGTAGGGCAGGCCAACATACAAATTCAGGAAAAACAGAGAACGCCACAAAGATACTCCTCCAGAAGAGCAACTCCAAGACACATAATTGCCAAATTCACCAAAGTTGAAATGAAGGAAAAAATCTTAAGGGCAGCCAGAGAGAAAGGTCGGGTTACCCACAAAGGGAAGCCCATCAGACTAACAGCAGATCTCTAGGCAGAAACTCTACAAGCCAGAAGAGAGTGGGGGCCAATATTCAATGTTCTTAAAGAAAAGAATTTTCAACCCAGAATTTCATATCCAGCCAAACTAAGCTTCATAAGTGAAGGAGAAATAAAATCCTTTACAGTTAAGCAAATGCTTAGAGATTTTGTCACCTCCAGGCCTGCCTTACAAGAGACCCTGAAGGAAGCCCTAAACCTGGAAAGGAACAACCGGTACCAGCCATCGCAAAAACATGCCAAAATGTAAAGACCATCGAGGATAGGAAGAAACTGCATGAACTAACGAGCAAAATAACCAGTTAATATCATAATGGCAGGATCAAGTTCACACATAACAATATTAACCTTAAATGTAAATGGACTAAATGCTCTGATTAAAAGACACAGACTGGCAAACTGGATAAAGAGTCAAGACCCATCAGTCTGCTGTATTCAGAAGACCCATCTCACATGCAGAGACGTACATAGGCTCAAAATAAAGGGATGGAGGAAGATCTACCAAGCAAATGGAGAACAAAAAAAAGCAGGGGTTGCAATCCTAGTCTCTGATAAAACAGACTTTAAACCATCAAAGATCAAAAGAGACAAAGAAGGACATTACATAATGGTAAAGGGATCAATTCAACAGGAAGAGCTAACTATCTTAAATAAATATGCACCCAATACAGGAGCACCCAGATTCATAAAGCAAGTCCTTAGAGACTTACAAAGAGACTTAGACTCCCACACAATAATAATGGGAGACTTCAACACTCCACTGTCAACATTAGACAGATCAACGAGACAGAAAGTTAACAAGGTTATCCAGGAATTGAACTCATCTCTGCACCAAGTGGACCTAATAGACATCTATAGAACTCTCCACCCCAAATCAACAGAATATACATTCTTCTCAGCACCACATCACACTGATTCCAAAATTGACCACATAATTGGAAGTAAAGCACTCCTCAGCAAATGTAAAAGAACAGAAATTATAACAAACTGTCTCTCTGACCACAGTGCAATCAAACTAGAACTCAGGACTAAGAAACTCAATCAAAACCGCTCAACTACATGGAAACTGAACAACCTGCTCCTGAATGACTACTGGGTACATAACGAAATGAAAGCAGAAATAAAGATGTTCTTTGAAACCAATGAGAACAAAGATACAACATACCAGAATCTCTGGGACACATTTAAAGCAGTGTGTAGAGGGAAATTTATAGCACTAAATGCCCACAAGAGAAAGCAGGAAAGATCTAAAAGTGACACCCTAACATCACAATTAAAAGAACTAGAGAAGCAAGAGCAAACACATTCAAAAGCTAGCAGAAGTCAAGAAATAACTAAGATCAGAGCAGAACTGAAGGAGATAGAGACACAAAAAACCCTCCAGAAAATCAATGAATCCAGGAGTTGGTTTTTTGAAAAGATCAACAAAATTGACAGACTACTAGCAAGACTAATAAAGAAGAAAAGAGAGAGGAATCAAAAAGATGCAATAAAAAATGATAAAGGGGATATCACCACGGACCCCACAGAAATACAAACTACCATCAGAGAATACTATAAACACCTCTACGCAAATCAACTAGAAAAACTAGAAGAAATGGATAATTTCCTGGACACTTACACTCTCCCAAGACTAAACCAATAAGAAGTTGAATCCCTGAATAGACCAATAGCAGGCTCTGAAATTGAGGCAATAATTAATAGCCTACCCACCAAAAAAAGTCCAGGACCAGATGGATTCACAGCTGAATTCTACCAGAGGTACAAGGAGGAGCTGGTACCATTCCTTCTGAAACTATTCCAATCAATAGAAAAAGAGGGAATCCTCCCTAACTCATTTTATGAGGCCAACATCATCCTGATACCAAAGCCTGGCAGAGACACAACAAAAAAAGAGAATTTTAGACCAATATCCCTGATGAACATCGATGCAAAAATCCTCAATAAAATACTGGCAAACCGGATTCAGCAGCACATCAAAAAGCTTATCCACCATGATCAAGTGGGCTTCATCCCTGGGATGCAAGGCTGGTTCAACATATGCAAATCAATAAACATAATCCAGCATATAAACAGAACCAAAGACAAGAACCACATGATTATCTCAATAGATGCAGAAAAGGCTTGTGACAGAATTCAACAGCCCTTCATGCTAAAAACGCTCAATAAATTCAGTATTGATGGAACGTACCTCAAAATAATAAGAGCTATTTATGACAAACCCACAGCCAATATCATACTGAATGGGCAAAAACTGGAAAAATTCCCTTTGAAAACTGTCACAAGACGGGGATGCCCTCTCTCACCACTCTTATTCAACGTAGTGTTGGAAGTTCTGGCTAGGGCAATCAGGCAAGAGAAAGAAATCAAGGGTATTCAGTTAGGAAAAGAAGAAGTCAAATTGTCCCTGTTTGCAGATGACATGATTGTATATTTAGAAAACCGCATTGTCTCAGCCCAAAATCTCCTTAAGCTGATAAGCAACTTCAGCAAAGTCTCAGGATACAAAATTAATGTGCAAAAATCACAAGCATTCTTATACACCAGTAACAGACAAACAGAGAGCCAAATCAGGAATGTACTTCCATTCACAATTGCTTCAAAGAGAATAAAATACCTAGGAATCAAACTTACAAGGGATGTAAAGGACCTCTTCAAGGAGAACTACAAACCACTGCTCAGTGAAATCAAAGAGGACACAAACAAATGGAAGAACATACCATGCTGATGTATAGGAAGAATCAATATCGTGAAAATGGCCATACTGCCCAAGGTTATTTATAGATTCAATGCCATCCCCATCAAGCTACCAATGAGTTTCTTCACAGAATTGAAAAAACTGCTTTAAAGTTCATATGGAACCAAAAAAGAGCCCGCATTGCCAAGACAATCCTAAGTCAAAAGGACAAAGCTGGAGGCGTCACGCTACCTGACTTCAAACTATACTACAAGGCTACAGTAACCAAAACAGCATGGTACTGGTACCACAACAGAGATATAGACCAACGGAACAGAACAGCGTCCTCATAAATAATACCACACATCTACAGCCATCTGATCTTTGACAAACCTGAGAGAAACAAGAAATGGGGAAAGGATTCCCTATTTAATAAATGGTGCTGGGAAAATTGGCTAGCCATAAGTAGAAAGCTGAAACTGGATGCTTTCCTTACTCCTTATATGAAGATTAATTCAAGGTGGATTAGAGACTTAAATGTTAGACCTAATACCATAAAAACCCTAGAAGAAAATCTAGGTAGTGCCATTCAGGACATAGGCATGGGCAAGGACTTCATGTCTAAAACACCAAAAGCAACGGCAGCAAAAGCAAAAATTGACAAATGGGATCTAATTAAACTAAAGAGCTTCTGCACAGCAAAAGAAACTACCACCAGAGTGAACAGGCAACCTACAGAATGGGAGAAAATTTTTGCAATCTACTCATCAGACAAAGGGCTAATATCCAGAATCTACAAAGAACTCAAACAAATATACAAGAAAAAAACAAACAACCCCATCAAAAAGTGGGCAAAGGATATGAACAGACATTTCTCAAAAGAAGACATTCATACAGCCAACAGACACATGAAAAAATGCTCATCATCACTCGCCATCAGAGAAATGCAAATCAAAACCACAATGAGATACCATCTCACACCAGTTATAATGGCAATCATTAAAAAGTCCGGAAACAACAGATGTTGGAGAGGATGTGGAGAAATAGGAACACTTTTACACTGTTGGTGGGATTGTAAACTAGTTCAACCATTATGGAAAACAGTATGGCAATTCCTCAAGGATCTAGAACTAGATGTACCATATGACCCAGCCATCCCACTACTGGGTATATACCCAAAGGATTATAAATTATTCTACTACAAAGACACACGCACACGTATGTTTATTGCGGCACTGTTCACAATAGCAAAGACTTGGAATCAACCCAAATATCCATCTGTGACAGACTGGATTAAGAAAATGTGGCACATATACACCATGGAATATTATGCAGCCATAAAAAAGGATGAGTTTGCGTCCCTTGTAGGGACATGGATGCAGCTGGAAACCATCATTCTTAGCAAACTATCACAAGAACAGAAAACCAAGCACCGCATGTTCTCACTCATAGGTGGGAATTGAACAATGAGATCACTTGGACTCGGGAAGGGGAACATCACACACTGGGGCCTATCATGGGGAGGGGGGAGGGGGGAGGGATTGCATTGGGAGTTATACATGATATAAATGATGAATTGATGGGTGCTGACGAGTTGATGGGTGCAGCACACCAACATGGCACAAGTATACATATGTAACAAACCTGTACGTCATGCACATGTACCCTAGAACTTAAAGTATAATAAAAAAAAAATACAAAACTTAAAAAAAAATAGAAACGTTACAATTGATACCACAGAAATAAAAAATCACTTGAGAACCTAGAGAAAATGAATAAATTGATTAGAAACATACAACCTTCAAAACTGAACAAGGAAGGAGTAGAAATACTGAACAGACCAATACCACCAATAACAAGCAGTGAGATTTAATCTGTCATAAAATCTCTACCAGTTAAAAAAATATAAAAGTCCAGTACCAGAAGGATAAATGGCCAATTTCTACCAGACATACAAAGGAGAATCAAAACCAATCCACTAAAACTGCTCCAAAAACATCAAGGAAGAGAAAATCTTCTCTAACTCATTTTATAAAGCTGGCCATCGACAACAGAACAAATAAACTAGTGGCCAGTATCCCCATTGAGAATAACTGCTAAATCCTAAATGAATACTAGAAAATTTAATCCAACAGCATATCAAAGTGATGATACATCACAATTAAGTGGCTTTTATTTCAGGGATGCAAAATTGGTTCAATGTAAGGTAAATCAATAAATGTGATTCGCCATATAAACAGAATTTTTTAAAAAATTAGATGATTATTTCGATAGATGCGGAAAAATCATTTGATAAAATTCAGTATTACTTCTTAATGAAAATAGTCAAGGCACTAGTCATGGAAAGAACATATCTCAAAATAAAAGCCATATATCACAAAAACCTACAGCCGACATTATACTAAATGGAAAAAGTTGAAAGTGTTCCCCCATAAGAACTAGAACAGGATAACAATGCCCAGTTTCTGTGCTTTTACTCAACATAGTGCTGGAAGTCCTAGCCAGAGTAATCAGGAAAGAGAAAGGAACACAAGGCATCCATATGGAAAATGAGGAAGTCAAATTCTCTCTGTTCGTTGATGATATGATCTTATACCTAGAAAATCCTAAAGACTCCTCTAAAAATTCCTAATTATGTAAAAGAATTTAGTAAAATTTCAGAATACAAAATTGATGTACAAAAATTGGTAGTATTTCTGTACACCAATAATGGCCAACCTGAGAACCAAATCAGAACTCAATCATCTCATTTCCAATAGCCATAAAACAAATTAAAAACCTAAGAATGCAATTATCCATGAGAGTGAGAGTTCTCTGCAAGGAAAACTACAAACACTGATGAAAGAAACTGTAGAGGAGACAAACAAATGGGAAAACATCCCATGATCATGGAATGGAAGAATCAACATTATTAAAATGGCAATACTGCCCAACACCATCTATACATCCAACGCAATTCCAAAGAAAATGGCAACATCGATTTTCACTTAATTCAGAAAAAAACTGCTCTAAAATTCATATGAAACCCTAAAGATCTCAAGTAGCTAAAGAAATTCTAAGCAAGGGCATCACGTTACCTGACTTCAAATTATACTACAAGCCTGCAGTGACCAAAACAACATGGTGCTGGTATAAAAATGGACACACAGAAAAATGGAACAGAATAGAGAATTCAGAAATAAAATCACAACTTATAACCAACTGAACTTCAACAAAGTAGTCAAGAACATACACTGAGGAAAAGAGGCACTATTCAATAAATGGTGATAAGAAATTTGGATAGCCACATGCAAAAGAATGAAACTGGACTCTTATCTCTTGCCACATACGACAATTAATCCCAAATGGATTAAATAATTTAATGCAAAACCTGAAACTACGAAAATCATGCAAGAAACCTAGGGTAAACTCTTCCGGACATTGGATTAGGCAAAGAATTTACAATTAGGACTTCTAAAGGAAAATGCAATAAAATCAAGTACAGACAAATACATCTGAATTAAACTAAAAATTTTTAGTAATATTAAATTATTAAAGTAATAAACAGAGTAAACAGACAACCTCAGAATGGAAGAAAATATTTGCAAACTATGAATCTGAAAAAGAACTGATATTCAGAATCTACAAAAAACTGAAACAACTCAACAAGAAAAAAATCAGGTAATCCCATGAAAAAGTGGGCAAAGGATATGAAGAGACATTTTGCAAAAGAAGACATAAAATTAACCAAGAAACATGAAAAAAACTCAATATCACTAATCATCAGAGAAATGCAAATTTAAAAATGATTATCATCTTATATTAGACACAATGGACACTGTGAAATACTCAAAAAATAAGAAATGTTGGTGACAGTGAGAAGAAAGAAGAATGCTTATACGCTCTTGGTAGCAATATAAGTTAGTACAACCTCTATGGAAAACAGAACGGACATTTCTCAAAGAACTAAAAACAGAACTACGATTTCATCCAGCAATCCCACTACCGTGTACCTACCCAAAGGAAATAAATTATCATATCAAAATGATGCCCGGACTCATATGTTTATAGCTTCACTACTCACAGCAACAATTATATGGAATCAAACTAATGGTCCATCAACAGATGATTGGATAAAGAATATGTGGTGTATGTATATATATATATATATACACACACACACACGTGTATATATATATACATATGTATATATATATATGCCATAGAATATTACTCAACTAAAAAAAATAGGAAAGGAAAAGAAAAAATCATGCCTTCAGAAGCAACATGTATAAAATTAGAGGCCATTATTTTAGGTGAAATAATTCAGATTCAGAAAGTAAAATCCTGTGTATTGTCACTTATAAATGGGAGCTAAATAAAGTGCACATATGGAGAGTGCTGAATAATAGACATTGGAGACTCAGAAAGGTGGCAGGATAGCAGGAGGGTGAGGAATAAGAAATTACCTAATGGGTGCAATGCTCACTATTCGAGTGATGAATACACTAAAAGTACAGACTTCACCGCTATGCAATATATCCATGCAACAGAACTGCATTTGGACCCTCTAAACGTATAAAACATAGAAATTAAAATTTAAAAAAGAACGCATCATAAAACACCATGGGAATATCTTAAGAAGTTAAATTTATAATAGAACTGGAGAGGATCCTGAGAATAATGATGATATAGTATCTATCATTGCAGAGTCAAGGATACCTTTATTTAACTGAAACTAAACCACCTTCAAATAATTCCTGGTCTCGTCATGCCTATAATTCTTGGTGATTGACATATACATCACAAAAAGGTAAATTCTCATCAAAGATTTATTAGTGAAGGTGTATGCACTAAGAAATTAATTAAAATTGATATTTTTGTTTACTGTACTCAAGGAAAAAGAATCCAAAATAGCATTTCTAATATATTTTAAATTAGAAAAACATAAAAATCACATAATTAATATATTATAAATAAAGAAACAAACTAAGATATATTTTCAAGGTCACATGGAAAGGCAAATTCTAGGTATCCTGAACATTTATGCTAACATATAACAATGTTGGGCCAGGCGCAATGGCTCACACCTGTAATCCCACCAGTTTGGGAGGCTGAGGCGGGCGAATCACGAGGTCAGGAGATCGAGACCATCCTGGCTAATACAGTGAAACACTGTCTTTACTAAAAATACAAAGAATTAGCTGGGCGTGGTGGCAGGCACCTGTAGTCCCAGTTACTGGGGAGATTGAGGTAGGAGAATGGCATGAACCCAGGAGGCGGAGGTTGCAGTGAGCCGAGATTGTGCCCCTGCACTCCAGCCTGGGTGATAGCGCAAGACTTCATCTCAAAAAAATAAAAATAAAACAAAATAATAATTTTGTTATATCTACTATTTATATCAATGTTTAATAAATTTGATAATTATTCTGATTCAAATAAGAAATGTGTAAAATTATCTCTTAAATGTTTATAATTTTTAAAAATCAGCAACATTACTAAATATTATCCAAAACATTGTTTTTCTTATTCAGAATCCTCCTTTCTTGCTTACTTAGAAAAGTACAAACTAGAATTCAAAAATTAGAATCATACTAAAAAGAAAATTAATTACATCATAATCTCAGTTATTAATATATAATTCCAAAATTAGATTTAAACCTATTCTTAAAAGTAATGTCACAAAATAATAACTACAGAAATTTGCTTTTGTGTTTGTTTCAATGAGTTTTGCAGATTATTTGAGAAAATCACACTTGAATGAGAATCACTGGGATTTCTCTCCTAAAAGTCTATACCAATCTTCTACATAGCAATTCTTTCATTTGTATGGGTGTTTATTTACATTTTTTGTGTTAATTTTATATAAATTCTCTCTGTAATAATACTGTGAAAAGCATTATCTTAAAAAGAAAAGTTAAGATCTTGGTTATTGGGTATTATTCAATTGCTGTATTTATATAGAGGTAATAACTTAGGAAATGTGATTTAGAGAATAATGAGAATGGACACTCCCTGAATTAGAAATATTTTTCTTCATCTAAAACTCAAAACCCTAAGTCCTAGTACTAGATATGTGAAATATTAGTATGAATTTTTAACTCTGAGGTATATACTCCTTGAAGATTATAAAACTTATTTAGCTTAAGTGCTCTGTAATAACAATTCTGTGGAAAACTTTCAACAAAGAAGAGACCTCCTGGGACAGTTGAAATACACTCAGATGTCTGTCAATCTGTACGCAGTTTTCTGTTGCATGGCTGAGAGAAGAATATTTGAAAAGAATACTAAGCTGGCATTTCTTCATTTAATGTTTGGAGGCTTGTACTACACTAGCAAATTCCTAGTTATGTGTTCAAATTATCCTAAGTCTTTGTACAATTTGCAATAGAAAGCCATTTTCTACATCAGCTTCTACTGCTATGTCCGCTACTCCAACTTTCTCTCCTTTAGGTTTTCATTTCATGTCTGGTGATTGGAAAGACTATTCAAATAATATATTCGCGATTTTGTGTTCTTTTCTGAAGAAGACCCCTCAAAATTGTGAAAGCTTCTGGCTTCATAAAACCTAAATTTACCTATCATTACAGAAAAGAAATGTATGATTCTCTTAAATTAAGCCTCCCCCTCACAATTAGAATAAAATTCAAACTCTTTATGATCCACGCCTACTCTTCCAATGTTATCAAATGTCTCTCTCCTCCACTAAATCCAGGATTCAGATTTTACGATCTTTGAATTTTATTAAAAAGGTAAAGTTCTTTCCTGCCTCAGCTGTTGCACATACCCTTCTCACTAAATGAATGGCTTTCAACCATTCTTTGCATAGATGACTTCCTATGTAAAACAGATCTCCAGTTCCTTTCCTACTATTTTCTATCTCAATCATTGGATTTTCTATTTCTCTGAACCCAGTGATCTATAAAATATATTTTAAATATTTTTATTACTTGGATATTTGGCTTTTTTTGTTTTGTTTTCCACTCTCTTATATTAGAAAAAAATCTCTGGATAGGTAGACCTGTGCTTGTGTTTTCACCATTTTCTACTGTCCTATGATAGGTATTTACATCTGGAATGACTCAAATTTAATTGGGCCTTTGACACTGTCTTTCATCTATAATTTACTCATTCTCTTTCTCAGCTGCGACTATTTCCAAACTTTTCTATTCTACCTAGTACTCCTCCTCCTCCTTCACCAACACACTATTCAATCTCAGATGACCATGTTTCATACTTCAAAACAGAATCCATCAGCTTCTACCATTTTCGAACCTTACTGCTCATTTTCCTTCCCATCTCCTGTTGCAAAGTTGTAAGCAGTCCTGTTGCCACCAAAGTACAATATCTCCACAGTAGCTCTGAATCCCTTCCCCTTGAATTTTCTCAGGGCAATATGTAAGTCACGTGTTCAGCCTTTGCAGCTTCCCTTTTGCTGTGTCTGCTCTGGTGTCTTCCATCTTTTTTATTTTTATCTTCCTTCAGTGCACAACTTTCCTGAAGCTATATTCTGAATTTCCTATTTGATGAACAGCCAGAATCTTGAAAGAGTTATGTCCATCGTCTGTATTAAATATCTTGCTCATTATTTTTATTGACAGATCCTACGCAGGGTCTGCCTCTTCTACTCTATTAAAAACCATTTTTGTTACACTTGCCGTTGGCCTGTACCTACCTAATCCATCACAATTTCTGAACAGAACATAATAACTAAATTAGAAATATTTATCACTTTGATAATGATAAGGTAATTAAATTACAACTTCTTTGACTTTATTATGCAAGACACTATGGCAATAAATATTTATAAATATTTTAGTCTGCTAACCAAAACAATCCTTTGAAATATTAGAACTGTTTGTAAATATTGTGACATTTTACCAATAAGAAAGAGTCAACAAAGCTTCAAATAGACTTGCTGTGTTGACCAAAGATACAGGCTTAGCAAGTAGTGGAATTAGAATTCAGACAGGATGACTTTTTAAGCAGTCTGTTACACTCCCTTTTCATTAATAATTCCTTATGTTTATGTCTATGGCAACATTCTAGATTTTTTCTCCTGTTTCTCTGGGTACTCCCCCTTTTTTTTTCTCCATTTTCTGTACTATTTATTCCTCTTCTGCCTTATTTTGAAATGTTGTAATGTTTCAGGGCTGCGTCTTGAGCTCTTTGCTCTTATCATTCTGTATTCTTATCCAATTTAGTGTCATTATTTATATGATGATACTCCGAAATGCGTATCTCGTCGCTAGATGCATATCCAACTCCACAGTTCACATATCCAGTTTTGATTTTCCGTTGGCAACTGAACCACCATGTGTCCAAGTCAAAAGTTGCAACAGCCCTCTCAAAATGCTTTCTCTCCAGTCAATACAATTTTCTGAAATGGTATTCCCATTTACCTACATACTTGTGAGCAAACAATTAAAAACAAACATGTGAGTCCCTTGATCTCACTCTTTTTCACACCCAACGTTTAGTAACATCACCTGTACTTTCCAACACCAAAATGTTTTCCAAATCAGCCTTCCACTCTGCACCTCCTCTATCCTCACTCGCTGTCAGTCTCCACACTTTCTCATCCTATCTGGACTCATTGTGTCGCCTCTTGCCTACAAAAAGTACAGCATCCTGGAAAACAATTCAACAAAACTAGAAATCAAATTATACCATTCCTTTTCTTAAAACTCTTTTATGGGCTTTCATCAGTCATAAAATGAATCCAAATGATAGGATGCCCTGAGTTGATCTGGACAATTGTTTCCTTGCCTCCCATCTAGCCTCAGCAGGCTAGACTCTGCTTTATCACCTTGAAATATATTGTTTTGTTTTTACAGCTTTGCACATATTTTTCTTTCCCTTGGAACACTCTATATATACACTTGTTTTCCCACAGAGTCGATCCTTCTTCTAACCCTGAAAAATAGATGGCTGATTAGAAAACTTAAATGAGATTCATGTAATAGTCCTCAGAACTTGTGAAAGTTAGAAAATAAAGAACTACACTCAGAAAGTACAGAACCTAACACAAAAGATAGAAGATGTAAAATAGAAATTAAAAAACAAATTTGCTGAAGAAATTGTAACAAACTATAATTTTGGTAATGAGTGCTAGGTTCTAAATAATTTGAAAGCTTTTATTTAGGGTAACAAAAGCAATTGTACCATAATCACAAATCTGGAAGGTACGTGGCCCATAGGAAACATTAATTTAATGCACTATTTTAGAAATCTTTTCAAAACCCCCCTTCTTTTCCCAGTTTATGTTAAATCAGGAGATACCTTGATTTTAGTCAACATTCCTTAAGAATTTCTCTATTTAATTCAAATTTTTAAAATTGGAACACAGATTTATTTTCATTTTGAAAAATGAATTTCTGAAAAACCAGTACTTACCATAACATATGGGTAAATCAGACCAACCATTGTCACCACACACTATGGAGCCAGTGGTGCTTCCAGTATTGCTTTCATAACCATCATGGCATTCATAGTCCAATGTGTCATTCAGCTTAAACCATGTGATGCTATTCTTAGCTCTGGCATTCTTAAACACTGGCATATCACAAGATTCTAGTGCATAAAAAATTTAAAATATTATTTCTAATGTCATCTAATAAACAACCTATTTCCCATTCTAAGAATAAAAAGCTTTATTGATTAGATACACTAATAAATAAGTACTGTACAAAAATAACCTGTGACTGGTGAGAATTTATTGTCCTAAAATAGTTGCCAAAAGTGAAAGTATATGTTTCTACACAGCATTTTTTTCATTGCTTAAGCCCCAAAATCTATTTTAGGAACGTTTTTCTTAATTCATTTATATAAAGCATTTATGACAATGCTAGTAATAAAACAGGCCACTACAGGTGTATACTACTTTTTTAAAGACAGTCATAACAGAATTTTGTAAATTAAGATTCCACACTAATTTGTAGTTGAGACATATGTAAAAAGGAAAAAAATGTTTGAAAAGATGAATTCGTATGTTATACAAGACATTTTCTCTTTCATAATAAGAAAATCTTAAAAGAATAATTAAAAATTTAGTATAGGCGGGGCGCGGTGGCTCAAGCCTGTAATCCCAGCACTTTGGGAGGTCGAGACGGGCGGATCACGAGGTCAGGAGATAGAGACTATTCCGGCTAACACGGTGAAACCCCGTCTCTACTAAAAAATACAAAAAAGCTATCCGAGCGAGGTGGCTAGTGCCTGTAGTTCCAGCTACTTGGGAGGCTGAGGCAGGAGAATGGCATAAACCCGAGAGGTGGAGCTTGCAGTGAGCTGAGATCCGGCCAGTGCACTCCAGCCTGGGCGACAGAGCAAGACTCCGTCTCAAAAAAAAAAAAAAAAAAAAAAAAAAAAAAAAAAAAAAAAAAAAAAAAAAATTAGTATAAATGAGTTTTTTATGAGGAGTAACATTTTTTTTGTAAACTAGACCTCATATTAAGCATAGACATTAAAAAAATGAAAACAATGTGCATGAATAACCTAGATACTTACTTTGCTTAACATGAATGTATTAAACATTACTTCAAATATATTACTGAGAGGCTGGCAGATGATTTGAGATTAGGAGTCTGGCTAACATGGCAAAACCCCGTCTCTACTAAAAATACAAAAATTAGGTGGGCATGATGGCAGGTGCCTGTAATCCCAGCTATTCAGGAGGCTGAGGTAGGAGAATCGCTTGAACACGGAAAACGGAGGTTACAGTAAGCCAAGATCGCACCACTACACTCCAACCTGGACGACGACAGAGTGAGACTCCATCTCTCTCTCTCTCTCTCTCTCTCTCTCTCTCTCTCTCTCTCTCTCTCTCTCTCTCCACACACACACACACACACACACACACACACACATACATATATGTAACTGAATGGTTTTGCAAAAAAAATAAGACAAACTGAGCCAGTTGTTCCTAGAAAATCTTCATAAATATCTACATAGTGTGGTAGGGAAATCATGCAATAGAGCAGAAATTGGTACCATCTAGGAATATTTTGTCTCTCTACTACCTATATATTTCCAAAAAATTTCTAAGGGGGGAGATATTCAGAATTGGACATCTCCTACAGTGCCAAATCTACAAATTATAGAGTTTAAATTATTTTGATATTATGCACTATACATCCATATCTTCATTAAAAACATTACTTTCATATCTAGGAGCAAAGACTTTGATATAAAAGGCTAATCACATAAAACAGGTATATGTAACAGTCATAAAGGTCTCAGCTAAAGCAAAATCAGTTTAAACCAGAATACACATAAAGCTCCCTAACTTGTTTAACACAGAATGCTTTAGAGTAGGAAAAGCCTGAATGGAAAGACAGACTAATATTTGAGTAATTGATGTGAAAAGGAAAAAATTGATGTCTGCTATGTTCCTCTAGGTTTCTTTTTCTTATCTTTTCAAATGAAATTATATCAGCCCCCCAAAAAAGACTAAAGTTAGTAAACTTTTGTGTATCATCTGGATAATCAATACAAATGTAATAAATTACTTACTAATGCACGTGGGTTGAGCTGACCATCCAGTTTTCCGACATGTAATTGATCCTGATGTTTCACCATCTGCTGTTATGTATCCTAGTTTGCATTGATATTTCGCTTGTTTATTTAAGGCATATGTATACTGAGATTCAGAAATAAACCCATTCTTAATATCTATACTTGATTTGGAACATGTTTCTAAAAGGGAAGAGAATAAGAAAAAGGCAACCATATGTTTGATAACATTTTATAAGAACTTAAATAATATGCAAATATAAAAATAATGAGTCATTTGTAACTGAAAACCTGGGTAATCATAAGCATTCAAATACAAGTCAAGGAAAATAAGTTCTGAGTTGCCAAAGATATTATATCAAGACTCTTCGTCATTTTTTAAAACAAAGCTCTATTTAAGACACTTATAATTCTTTCTAAGAAATTATTGGAAATCTGTTTGTCTAATGGGTTTGGAATTCTCCAGCATGTCAGAACTCAATAGACAATGAGTATTATTTCTGAGGACTCTTTAATCTTGCCTATTTTAGATCTTTTAGGCAATTCCAAAATTCATTTAGCCAATTGGAGTATCTGAGATCTTGTGATGATCTTAGAAAATCTGCCAAAATAACTGTCACAGCCTTTGACTCCAAGAATTTGAAATGCCATTCTTACTGTGTGCTTCAAAGTAAATGGACATGCGGAGTTCAGAGAAGATGAGAGACAGTAACAGATTTATTTATCTTGAAAGGCCAAAATGATGATTCCTCAAATTATGTAGAACTTAACTTGAAAGAGTGGAAGTCACTGTTTTTGTAAATGGATGACAGAAATTACTGTCAGTTACTAGGTTGCTTCCTGGAACTCAGCTTCATTTATAAATAACTCATGGATAAGGAGAAAATTAGAAGAGGAAACATTAAATATTTTGAATTGAATGATAATAAGAATATATTAAATAAAACTTGACACTCAAATAGTGCTCAGAGGGAAATTTATCATTACATAGCTCTAAAAGAAAATAATAAAAACTGAAAATAAATTATGATTTCTAATAAATTATAACAAAGAAAACAAACAAAATCCAGCATGACTACAAATTTTGAAACAAATCCAAATATGAGCAGAAATCAAACAGTAGACACAATTTAAAAAGGTAAAAGGCCAGGCAAGAATAATCAAGTAAAACAGAGTGCCAGCCACAAATCAGGAAATGGAAGCAAATAGATGAAAATAACATTTTCAGACATTGGAAAGCGGGAAGCACCTAATTCCAGAGAGAAAGTGACAATGAGATGAGTTTCATCATCAAAGAGACTTTATGCTGGGAGAAATTTTCCAAACAGCAGCACAGAGAAGGAGAATTCAAGCAGAAAATGACACACTTGCTGAGTAGAAGAAACAAAAGTCAGTGTTCCCAAAGAAGGTGAGGTCACTAGAATCTGCAGGAAAGAGAGTGAAAAAAGAAGAAACTATGGAGTGAAAGGGCTCTACAAATTTCCACAGCAACTCCCTGGATTATTTGGCTGAATATTGACACTCTGGAGAGTAGAGCAAAACTCCCCAAGAATGGACCGAGGATGCCTATCAGATGAAGAACACTACCAGAGAACAAAAAGGTAAAAGATTCCCAGAGCACACACAACACAGGGAGATATTTAAATGGAATCAATCAGAGTAGAAAGATTCCTTTGAACATCTAGGTCATTTAGTAGATACATCAGAAGCAGCTTAACATTCTGAACAAACTGTCTCTGGGTAAACAGTTTACTTAGGGCCGGGCGCGGTGGCTCAAGCCTGTAATCCCAGCACTTTGGGAGGCCGAGGCGGGCGGATCACAAGGTCAGGAGATCAAGACCATCCTGGCTAACACGGTGAAACCCCGTCTCTACTAAAAAATACAAAAAACTAGCCGGGCGAGGTGGCGGGCGCCTGTAGTCCCAGCTACTCGGGAGGCTGAGGCAGGAGAATGGCGTGAACCCGGGAGGCGGAGCTTGCAGTGAGCTGAGATCTGGCCAGGGCACTCCAGCTTGGGTGACAGAGCGAGACTCCGTCTCAAAAAAACAAAAACAAAACAAAACAAAACAAAACAAAAAAACAGTTTACTTAGAACTGGGACACAGTTCTAGCCTCCCTAAACCAGCCCTTTAAAACCTTAAAAATAAGCCTTGAAAGAACCAAGTTGACCCATAACAAATTTAGACTTAAAAAAAAAAATTAAAACAAGTTATCCCTGGGGTCTTACAGATGTACAGACTTTAGAAGTCCCAAAGCTGCTTCTCTTAGCTAAAATGCAGAGTGGAGTTAAAAAAAAAAAAAAAAAAATCCACCTTTTGGCAATAGTACCCTCTCCCCACCTCCCTCCAAAAAACACAGTAAATCTTTTATGGAATACTCACCCTACTCCAGTCAAACATTGATGGATAAACTACACATCAGAAGTTGTGGAATGGCACTAGAGCAGTATGAAATAAATTGGTGTCACTAAATAGTTGGGATAGAAAATGACAGTGTTCCCCTTCAATAATCTTAGCCTCTACCATTAGACATTAGAAAAAGTAGAAAAAAAAATCTCAAAGTAAGCAGAAGAAATACTACAATAAGGATCAGAAATGAAATAATAAAGAAGTAAATATGTACATAAACAAGGAAACCAAAATCTTGTTATTTTACATCTCTATAATTGAGAAACCTTTAGACAGACCAAATCAGAAAAAAAGACGACACAAATTGCTTATGTCAGCAATGACAGAAATGATATCATTATGGTGTTTACATATATTAAAAGAAAAATAAAAAAAATTCTGAATAATGCCATGTCAATAAATTCAAGAACTTGAATTAATTAAAAATTACTGAAGCCACAAACTATCATAGCTCTCTAAAGAAGAATTAGGCAGCATTAATAAGTTATATCTATTAAACAAATTGAATTTGTAGTTGAAGGAGGAAAAACAAAATATGTACTTATAAATCTAATAAAATACAGGATCTGTAGGCTGAAAATCACAAAAAACTAGTGTAAGAATGTATGATCTTACTAAATCAAAGGATATATAATGTTTACATATCCTTTAATTTAATACTATTACATATCAGTTCTCCCCAGAATCATCTATGAATGTGTCCCAGTTCTAGTGAATAACCAAGCACAATGTTTTGCACATATGGACATGCTGATTCTAAAGTCATGTGGAAAGGCAAAGGGGCTAAAACAGCTAGACAATTCTTCAAAAGAAAAGAGAAGTCGAAAAGCTCACATTACCAAATTTTAAGACTTAGAAAAAGCTACAGTGAATAAAAGGATCTCCTGACACTGGTGAAAGGATAAACACACAGAACAATAGAAGAGAAAAGGGTGTCCAGAAATAGGCTCATGCATGGATTGATCCTTTAAATAGCTTCTATCGTATTTTGTTGTAACACTATCAGGTTCACAAGCCCACTGTTTAGCAATAGGCCAATACACTGAGACAGTAGTGCTTGCAGCAAAGAAAGGCTTTAATCAACACAAGGGCACCAAACAAGGAATTGGGAGGATTGTCAAGCCTCAAATCTGTTCTGGGAAGGGGCTATGTGCAAAAGACTTTAAGGGGATCATGGAGGGTGAGGCGCTAGAAAATTTGGGTTGTCAATTGGTCAGGGTGAGGGGGATGAAGTCACCAGGATGTGGAACCTGCATTATTTCCCGAGTCAGCTTTTTGCCGGGCTCTTTTTGACCAGCTGATGTGTGTGTGTGTGTGTGTGTGTGTGTTTGCTTTTTGTTTTAGAGACATGGTCTTGCTCTGTTGCCCAACTGGATTTCAGTAGCATGATCTGAGCTCACTGAAACTTCTGCCTCCCAGGCTCAAGTGGTCTTCCCACCTCAGATCTCCTGAGCAGCTGGTACTACAGACCTGTGCTATGATGCCTGGCTAGTTTTTTAATTTTTTGTGAAAATAAGGTTTTGTCTTATTGACCAGTATGTTGGCAGTTTTTTTTTTTCTTTTTTCTTTTCTTCTTTTTTGGTATGCAGAACCTAAAAGAGAAACTCATGCAGAATGATTATCATCTCATAACGTCTTAGGTTTTATCTATAGAAAAGAAAAGGACCAAAAGGTCTTCTGACAAGGGCTTCTTTATCCTAGGGTAGTAATCAGTGACCAGTTACAGAGAAGTAGGACAAAGGGAAAGCTGGCTTAATGATTGCTGCTGATTGTCCTGAAAACATAGTTGAATTTTTACCCCTTAATCAATTTTATATAATTTTCCTAGGGACACATTCAGTTCCTCCAGGACTTGATCCCTTCTCAATCCTGAGGTGTAACAGCTAATATGGTGTGAATCGGGCAATGGCCATTCTAGCTTCTTTTTGCTGACAAGGGGCACAGAGAGTGAGTCAGGATTAGAGAAATGAATCCATCTTGTAACAAACTGCAAGTTGTTATACCCAGCAGAGGGTGCTGCATGAACACGCTAGTACTTCAGTCTATGGTTTTACTGTAATATTTAATTGAATAGCAGCCTATGATGTAAATTATAAGCCCTATAAACAGAACTGTGAGCTTGAACTTTAAGAGCCCTTGAAAAAAAGGACTGGAAAACATGGAGTGTGCAGGGGAAAATCTCAAAAAACTACTCAGACATAGTGTCTGTGGTAGAGAGGTATGGTCTCCAGTGAGACTGCTGAAAGATTTTCTTTAGCTTGGCTTTTACTTTACCAGAAGCACTGATATAAGTACAACAGGTGGTATTGATCACTGTACAGACTCCTCTCTGTAAAGTCAAGAGACAATCAAGTGTAGTTCCGTTGTCAAGAACTATCTGGGCAAGTAAATTTAAAGAGTTTTCTCAGCCTTAATATTCTTAGTAGCCTCTTTTGCAATTATTTCTATGATTGCCAATAAGTTTCTGATCATGTCCCAGTGAGTGTACACTCCATAGCTAGGACTCGTGATGTCTAGAAGGCTCTGCCACCCGATATATTGATATATGCCTGGCAGTCCCTTTTGGAGTCTGTGGGAATCTTTTGTCATTAGCATGAACTGAGAAGTATCTCAATAAGTGAGAGCCCTTAATATACAGGTTATTGAGACACCAGTGGGCTTGTCCTAACAGAGGAGAGTCTGATCCTATGCCACAAAACAAAACAAAACAAAACAAAACATGTACCAAGGGGGCACAGAGGTAAAGCCCTCAAGGGTGCATTTATTGATGGATTTTTTCATGGAGAATACAGACAAATGGAATTGAACTATGGATCTTTTTTTACAGGCTTATTTCCTTTCTCCTGGCTGCATTTGTCTGCCCAGTATGCCATGGGCCAGGGAGGGCCTATGTAATGGAATGACTTTCCATTTATGATGGGGAAAGAGAGATTGAAACATGGGGTAGTGATTTCTTGGTGTACTACTAGTTGGACCTGGAAAGTAGCCATGGAAAGAAGCTGGTGCAGATAGGTAGTCGTATTTGGGGCATCCAGAAGGTCAATGACAAATATGACTAACAGAAAATGCTTATTTTGAATAGTTTGGGGGAGTAACTGACAGATCCAACATTCTGGTAAGTTTCTTCCAGTGACGATACCTTGAAACAGCTGAGCTACAGTGTTGTTATGCCTGTCTAGGCATTGTAGTAACAGGAAAGGTGTAATTAGAAGTTTTAAAACAAGAGTGACCATTTCTAAATGTTAGAATGTTCATTATAATGAGGGGCAGACTAAGTTAGCGTGGCATACGATGTCTAGAAAATCGGTAAGTCTAACAATTGTAATGACCAAGACAATTATGAAGTAAAATTTATAAATGTAGTAATAGTAATGACTTAGGCAATTATAATGGCCAAGTAAATATATGGGTTAAGCATTCAGTAAGGCAGGGAACAGACATGAAGTTATCTCACCTTTCCATATAAAATAATTATAATAACAAAAATTCCTATTATGCTCAAAGTAACTATTGTAGTAGTCAAGAGGACATGTGTTTTGTCTAATTTCATTAAAGTTAGTTATTTATCTGATATTTTTCTTCAAAAGATATTTGAAGCCCATCAAAGGATTTACTTTTCCATTCAAATAGGGTTGAGAGAGTCTCTGAAGTTGAAGTGGCGTCTCTACATTTATTGATAGCTCTAGTGTCTCGTGGGGTGGGTTTTATATGGCTGTGGTGAATCCAGGGTCTAAGTCCTTCAAGCTGAACAGAGAAATGAGTCACCAGTCATGCTTTGCATGGCCTCTTTCACTGTCTTTTTTTTTTTTTTTTTTTTTTTTTTTTTTTGAGGCGGAGTCTTGCTCTGTCACCCAGGCTGGAGTGCCCTGGCCAGATCTCAGCTCACTGCAAGCTCCGCCTCCTGGGTTCCCACCATTCTCCTGCCTCAGCCTCCCAAGTAGCTGGGACTACAGGCGCCCGCCACCTCGCCCGGCTAGATTTTTGTATTTTTAGTAGAGACGGGGTTTCACTGTGTTCGCCAGGATGGTCTCGATCTCCTGACCTTGTGATCCACCCGTCTTGGCCTCCCAAAGTGCTGGGATTACAGGCTTGAGCCACGCGCCCGGTCTCACTGTGTTTTTAAATGGTCCTCAGGATGTTGAGTTTTCCTGGTCTTGAGCAGAACCCAGTCTCTGGGTTGGAGGCGATGAAAGAGAATGTCAGCTGGATACCACAATCTGCTGGAACCGCAAACTCATTAATAGCAATTAAAGTGCAAGCTAAAGATTGTGCATATTTGATAATATCTAATTTCTTTATGTGTACATTATTGGCATTCCTTAGTCTGAGAAGAGAACAGAAGAATGATCTCCCATATAAAATTTATAAAGGGCTTAATTTAAGCTCACTGTTGGGGGCCAACCTTACTCTGAGCAGAGCAATGAACAGAATGTTATTCCAGGCTGTTAGTTTATTGGCAAATCTTAGCTAAAGTTTGTTTTGTTTTTTATAGTATGATTTATCTTTTCAGTTTTTTCGGTAGACTTCAGTCTCCGGACTGTATGAAGATTCCAGATTATGCAGAGAACCTGGAATACATGGTGTCCTAGGCTACAAAAGTTGCAATATATTCACACTGGAGGAAGACAGGCCATCTAAACCTGAGGATAATCTTCTCTACCAAGGCTTTCATAACCTCAGACATTCTCTTGGTCTTGCAGGGGAATGCTTTCATTTATCTTGAAAATATATGTACGAATACAAACAAGTATTTAAAATTTTCTGCAACCCTTGACATCACAGTATAATCAATTTGCCAGTCCTCTATTAGCCTTGAACCTCTTGCTTAAATCCCTGGTACTTGGGGTGGAAGACCAGTCTTAAGTTCTGGACACAAAGTAGGTATTTAAAAATTATCTTTTGGATCATCTTCTTTAAGTGTGTCCCAAAGACGTAGTCCTGGATCAGTCGAAGGGTGGCATGCCTGCCATACTGTGTGGTATCATGTATGTCTTTGATGATACCTGTCATAAGATACTTGGGTACTAGAACCTTTTCTTCTGTGTTACATATCTACTCAGTTTGGGTTCTTTGATTGGAGTCAAAGCCTCAACGAGTGATTTTAGATCTTCTTCCAAATAGGTATGGACTTTAGGCTGAAGTTTATTTCAGGGATTAATGGCACTAGCAAAGCTTTGGGCGTTTTTTTTCTCTGGTCACCCTTTTAGTGGCCTGGTCTGCCTAGTGATTTTTTTTCTTGCTACCAAATTCTCCATCCACTGATGTCCAGGGTTGTGTATTATAGCTACTTTCTTGGGTACCAAGACTGCCTTTAGCCAGGCTAAGATTTCTTTAGCATGCTTATTTTTTTTTTAATCATTAAAGGTTAGGAGTCCCCTTTCTTTCCAAATAGCCCCATAAGCATGGACAACAATAAAAACATACCTGGAAGCAGAGTAATAGGTGACTCAGGAGTCTTTACCTAGTTGGGATGCCCTGATTAGGACTCTAAGTTCTGCCTTCTGTGCTGATGAACCTCAAAGGAGTGTCTCTGCATCTAGCATCTGTCACAGGGTTACCATAGCATACTCAGCCTTCTGTTGTCCGTGGTTCATAAGGTTGCTTTCCTCAGTAAATATTTCTAAGTCCAGGTTTTTAAAGGGAATTTTGGTCATGTCTGGTTGAATAGAACACACTTGCTCAATAATTTATATACAATCATGTATAGGTATATTTAGCAGGAATTAGAGTAGAAACGGCTCTCAAAGTAACACTAGGATTATCCAGGAGGATGGCCTGATATCTATTCATTCTTCTAGAAGTAAATCAGTAGCTCCACTTCTGTTCCAACAAATAGCATACACAGTGTGGGGTGTGTACTGTGCTAGGTTAACCCAAAGTGAACTCTTCTGCCTCCTGGAGAAGATCACAAGGGTGCCAATGGCTCAGAGACAAGAAGTCCAACCCATCATAACAATGTCCAGCTGTTTTGAAAAGTAGGCTACAGGTCTCATGATATCCCCCAAGTCTTGGGTTAGTACTCCTAAACCCACCCCTTCTCTCTCATGTATGAACAAATTAAATGGCTTTCTTAGTTCAGGCAGTCCCAGTAGTCAGGTCCATTAATAATTTATATTTAATGGTTAGAAAGGCCTTTTGACATTCCTTAGTCCATTCTAGAAGTCAAGTGTCTGGTCTTAGGGCTTCATAGGGACATTTTGCTATCAGCCCAAAATAAGAAAATGAAACATGGCAACATCCAGCCATACCTAAAAACCCCTCACAACTGCTGCCATGTCCTGAATCTGGCCACCTTGACAAGAGCTTCTCTCCAGTCCAAAAGCAGATTGCTCTGCTCCTGAGAAAGTTCAAACCTAAGATATGTAACTGAGGGTTTCAAGATTTGTGCTTTTTTCTTGGATACTCTGGATCCTCATCCAGACAAAAAATGTAAAGTCAGTATAGTAGTCTGGTCAATTTGCCTTAGTTGTGCCGGCTACTAACATGCCATCAACATATGTAAGCAAAGTCTCATTTTTCAACCGAAGGTCCAAAAACTCCTTAGCATGTACTTCCCCCAGATGGTTAGTGAGGTTTTGAAGACTTGAGGAAGCACTGTCCAACAATACCACCATTTAACTTTGGCGTCAGTCTTCCTATTCAAAGACAAACACTACATGGGACTCTGGACTCAGGGGAACACAGATGAAGGCATCCTTCAGATCCAAGACTGAACACAAGTACAACTCACTGGTTAAAGTCATGAATAATGTATAAGCATTGGGTATCACCAGATAAATGGTTTTGAAAATTTGGCTAGTAGCCCTCAAATCCTGTACAAACCAATATTCCTCAGTCCCATTTCTTTGTCCTGGCAAGACAGGTATATTTCATGGGAAATGAAGAATTCTTCCTGTATTGCAGGAAGGCCATTAGCAGAGGCTAAATGCATTGCTATGCCTTTTCTCTCAAAGGACACTGTTTTAGATTTGACAGGGTTACCCCTGCACAAAACTTGGCTTGCACTGGAGATGCAGTTTTTTTTTCCCTGGCCTCCCATCTGCCCATGCTTCTGGATTAACGTTTTGGAGTATCTCTTCAAGGCTGCAGGCACTTTCAAGGATCTCCAGTTGTAGTAATGTGACCTGCAGAACACATACTTGGTCTGAAAGCACCTGGATGTGCAATCATCCTCAGAGAAAAAGTAATCTTAGCATTTAGTTTGGTTAAGAGTACTTGCCCCAACAGGCCGGGGATGGTAGCTCACACCTGTAATCACATCTCCTAGCACTTTAGGAGGTCAAGTGAGGCAGATTACTTGATGTCAGGAGTTTGAGACCAGCCAGGCCAACATGGTGAAACCCCGTCTCTACTAAAAATACAAAAATTAGCTAGCCGTGGTGGCACACACCTGTAATCACAGCTACTCGGGAGGCTAAGGCAGAATTCCTTGAGCCCGTGAGGCAGAGGTTGCAATGAGCCGAGATCGTGCCACTGCACTCTAGCCTGGGTGACAGAGCAAGACTCTGTCTCAAAAAAAAAAAAAAAAAAAAAAAGGACTTGCCCCAACAAAGGGATAGGACATTGGCAGATGTACAGAAAAACTCTGCTTTTTGTTTGTTTGTTTGATACAGAGTCTTGCTCTGTCCCCCAGGCTAGAGTGCAGTGGCATGATCTTGGCTCACTGCAAGCTCTGCCTCCCAGGTTCACTCCATTCTCCTGCCTCAGCCTCCCAAGTAGCTGGGACTACGAATGCCTAACACCATGCCCAGTTAATTTCTTGTATTTTTAGCAGAGATGGCATTTCACTGTGTTAGCCAAGACGATCAGGATGGTCTCGATCTCCTCACCTCATGATCCACCCACCTCAGCCTCAAATTGCTGGGATTACAGAAGTGAGCCACCTCACACAGCCAAAAAACTCTGCTTTAAATGATCTTGCTCTAGTTGACAATCCAAAATTTGGAGGAATGACCTCATCAGAAGTTTTTCCGAGATTTCAGTCACCTTCATAGTTTCTGAGGAAAGTTTAGACAACCAGATATTTAACACCAAATAGGAGACACCATGTCTACTAGAAAGTCCAGAAGCTGATTTCTCACCATCATCAGGATCTGGAGTCCCATATGGGAAATATGGAGGGTGTTGTTTGGGTCAGGAGAAAGTCCCTGGATACCACCGTTTCTGGTCTTTTTCTTCAGTATCTCTCTCAAGCTCCCCAGCTATCCCAGGCATTCGGTGGGCAGAAGGCTGACTCTGTTTAACATTAGGCTTTGTAAGGCGTGGGCAATTTTCCTTTCAGTGTCCCCCCTGTTGCAGTAAGGACACTGCTTAGGACCTGCAATGGGATATGCCTTTTTATTGACTTTTGGGGGCCCAGGTGGTCCTACCATAGATGGAGTGTCTGATGGCAGCCCTTGTTGTGGTCCAGGGACTACTAGGGTCAGAGTTACAGCTAACAAGTCAGCTCGCTCGCCTGTTCATTATTCCTTATGTTTTGTGATCAGTAAATACATTAAAACCAATCTTCACTAATTGAGACACAAACATGTCCAAAGCCTCAGCTACATTTTGTAACTTTCTCTGCATAGCTGGGGCACTTTGTTGGATAAACATCATGTTAGCTATCATTAAATTTTCTGGGGCTTCTGGGTCAATATCCATTTATTGCCTGAAAGCTTCAAAGACTTTTTCTAAGAATTCCAAAGCAACCCTCATTAGGCTTCTGCTTGATCTCCTGGATCTTATTGAGGCTGATTTGCTTGGGCACTCACTTCCAGAGGCTGATCAAAATGCAGTCTTGATTATGTTTGAGGTTAAATCTATCTGCAGTATTTATATTTCATCCCAGGTCAGAGGTGGGAACTGCAATCTGAGCAGTTGCCCTTACTGGATTACTGGGAGAGTCAGTGTGAATAAGATCAGCCTTTTCCTTAGTTTTATCTAAAACCATACTTTGCTTCTCTGAACTCAACAAAATATTGAGCAAATTTTGAGTATCTGCTCAAGTAGGGTTGTGGGTGGCAAATACAGAGGAGAATAGATTCTCCATATACTTTGGATCTTTATATATATTTTTTTCAATCCTGTTACTTCTGTAAACTTTAGATCTTCTCAGTAAACAGTCATATTAGTTTTCTAATTAAGTAGGTTGGAAGTGGAGAACAGAGAATAAACCAGTATAAATCCTATAGGCTGACCTGTGGCAGCAACACCTCCTATAAGCAGTTGTTATGAGGAAACTGCCTCTCTGAACCAGAGTGACACCCTGGCTAAATGGAGTCCCCTGTTGGGAATAAGAAGCAGAGATCATACCTGTTGCCCTGGATTTGTGACTTTTTGGTGGTGGGGACTCTGGAGAGGTGCCAGTAGTGCTGCTGCAGCTCCCCCATAAGGTGGAGGAGGGGAAGTCATAGGTTCCTTTAACTGAACCACCATAGCATCATCATCTTTTTCTTGTAAATCAGTCCAAACAGTTTTTAATTTCTTGCTTTATCATGATTTTACCTTTTTCTACATTGTTTCACTTTTCCAAAGCAACATAAAACATTATACATAGGGGATTTCATCTCATTCCTCTTCCTTCTTATAAAACAAATCTAGCTACAGGATGGTACTCTAAGCATGAGAACCATGCAGGGGCCACCGTTCTCTGAAACCCAGTGAGTATTAAAGTCAAGCTATGCTAAAAAATAAGATAATCTTTTTTTTGTTTCACGAAATGATAGACAAAGGTCTTTCAATTTTGGAAGATGTAGCCAATCAGTGTTGCACTGTGGGTTACTTGGGGAGAACTAAGGGACAGCCCTTAGCTCATCAGAACTGAGAAGTCGCTAGGGCTCATCTCTGGGTCTGCCCCAGTAGCAAGGGGGCACTAGGCTGTGAGTAAATGCCCTCAAGGAGAGTGCCCTCTACCTGACTTGCCACAATTAGTTACGAGATTGTCAGATTTGTATGCTTGCTGCACAGCAACAGAACAATACACTGAAACAGTGGGGTTTGCAGCAGAGAAAGAGTTTAATAATCTCAAAGCCACCAGCCCCGTTGGACTGCCTGGAGGAACTGAATTAGCGTTTCCCATTCTGGCTGGAATAATACACACACAACAAAACACAGATACTAGTCACCATACTCAGGACCCAAGTATTGACCTGGCAAGGCTCAAACTTGGTTCCATTGGCCCTTGTCATCTTTGATCCACTCAAGCTGGAGAGGGATGACCTTCGATCAGGAGTTCAGTGGGTGAACCCTGGGAAAGATTGAAGAGCAGACGGTTACCCTGAGTTAGGCTTGCTGAGATTCCACTAGCAACTCCTTCAGGACTAACTGAATGTGACTGACCAAACAGGAAGAGTTTCCTGAGTTAGTAATTTCTTCCACTGGTAATTTCCTCAGGGATCCCCTCCACAAACATAAATACATATAACAAGACAAGGATGTTTTCAATTTTAAAAAGGAGCAAAGACAATTCAATAAAGAAAACATAGTCTTTTAAATAAGTGATACTGGAACAGTAAGGCATCCAAATGCAAAATAATAACCCTCTACGTATTCCTCATACCTCATACAAAAATTAACTCAAAATTGGTCATATAGCTAAGTGTAAAATGTTAACTTCTAGAACTGAATATGTCCCTGGTTTAGGCAAGGAAATTTTAAGTGACACAAAGAGCATAATCTATAAATGAAAAATTTGATAACATCAAAATTACATATTTTTGCTCATTGAAAGGGACTGTTAGGGGAAAGAAAAGTAAAGCTACAGATGCAAGAAAAATATTTGCAGAATATTTACTCATTGAAGGACTTGTAGCCACAATATATTATGTAGTCTCAAAATTCAGTAATGGAAGAAACAACTCAATGAAAAGTGGGCAAAATTTAGACAGTATTCACTAAAGGAGGTACATAGATGGTAAATAAGTACACAGAAGACGCTAAGCAGCATCAGTCACTAGGGAATGCAATACTATCACACACATATTAGAATGGATAATTTAATGGGAAAAAAAAACACTATCTCAAAGGCTGGCAAGGTTGAGAAACAATTGGAATTCGCATACACTGAGTATGTGAAGCTAGAACATATGATCACTCAGGAAAACAGTTTGTTTATTTCTTATAAAAATAAACACACATATTTAGTATGATATTTGCTGTGGGTTTTTAAAATATAGCTCTTATTATTTTGAGACATGTTCCATCAATACCTTGTTTATTGAGTGTTTTTACCATGAAGGGTGTTGAATTTTATTGAAGGCCTTTTCTGCATCTATTGAGATAATTATGTGGTTTTTTTGTCATGGGTTCTGTTTATGAGATGGATTACATTTATTGATTTGTGTATGCTAAAAAAGCCTTGCATCACAGAGATAATGCCAACTTGCTCATGGTGAATAAGCAGGGATATTAGACTGAAATTTTCTTTTTCTGTTGTGTCTCTGCCAGGTTTTGATATCAGGATAATGTTGGCCTCATAAAATGAGTTAAGGAGGAGTCCTTTTTCTATTGTTTGAAATAATTTCCAAAGGAATGGTACCAACTCCTCTTTGTACCTCTGGTAGAATTTGGCTGTGAATCCATCTGGTCCTGGGCTATTTTTGGTTGGTAGGCTATTAATTACTGCCTCAATTTCAGAACTTGTGTTTGGTCATTCAGGGTTTCGACTTCTTTCTGCTTTAGTGTTGGGAGTGTGTATGTGTTCAGGAATTTTTCCATTTCTTACAGATTTTATAGTTTATTTGTGTAGAGGTGTTTATAGTATTCTCTGATGGTAGTTTGTATTTCTCTGGGATCAGTGGGGATACCCTCTTTATCACTTTTATTGTGTCTATTTGATTCTTCTCTCTTTTCTTCTTTATTAGTATGGCTAGTAGTGTACTTTATTAATCTTTTCAAAAAAACAGCTTCTGGATGCGTTGATTTTTTGAAGGGTTTTTCGTGTCTCTATCTCCCTCAGGTCTGCTCTGATCTCAGTTATTTCTTGTCTTCTGCTAGCTTTTGAATTTGTTTGCTCTTGCTTCTCTAATTCTTTTAATTGAGGTGTTAGGGTGTCGATTTTAGATCTTTCCCACTTTCTGATATGGGCATTTAGTGCTATAAATTTTCCTCTAAACACTGCTTTAGCTGTGTCCCAGATATTCTGGTATGTTGTGTCTGTCTTCTTGTTGGTCTCAAGGAACTTATTTACTTCTGCAGTATTTCCATTATTTACCCAGTAGTCATTCAGTAGCAGGTTGTTCAGTTTCCATGTAGTTGTGTAGTTTTGAATGAGTTTCTTAATCCTGATTTCTAATCTGATTACACTCTGGTCTGAGAGACTGTTTGTTAAGATTTTCGTTCTTTTGCATTTGCTGAGGAATGTTTTATTTCCAATTATGTGGCTTATTTTAGAGTAAGTTCTATGTGGTGCCGAGAAGAATGTATATTCTGTTGACTTGTGGTGGAGAGTTCTGTAGATGTCTATTAGGTCTGCTTGGTCCAGAGTTGAGTTCAAATCTGGAATATCCTTATTAATTTTCTGTCTCATCGATCTGTCTATTATTGACATAGTATTGGAAGTTCTGGACCGGGCAATTAAGCAAGAGAAAGAAATAAAAGGTATTCAAATAGGAAGAGGAAGTCAAGTTGTCTCTATTTGCAGATGACATGATGGCATATTTAGAAATCCCCATCGTCCCAGCCCAGAAACTTCTTGAGCTGATAAGTAACTTCAGGAAAGTCTCAGGATACAAAGTCAATGTGCAAAAATCACAAGCATTCCTATACATCAATAAAGACAAACAGAAAGCCAAATCATGAGCGAACAAACAAACAAAAAATACCTAGAAATACAACTTACAACAGATGTGAAAGACCTCTTCAAGGAGAACTACAAACCACTTCTCGAGGAAATAAGAGAGGGCCCAAATAAATAGAAAAACATTCCATCCTCATGGATAGGAAGAATCAACATCGTGAAAATGGTCATATTGCCCAAAGTAGTTGATACATTCAGTTCTATTCCCATCTAGCTATCATTATCTTTCTTCACAGAACTAAGAAAACTACTTTAAACTTCATATGAAGTCAAAAAAATGTCCCATATAGCCAAGAAAATCCTAATCAAAAAGCACAAAGCTGAGGGATCACGCTACCTGATTTCAAACTACACTACAAGACCACAGTAACCAAAATAACATGGTATTTGTACCAAAACAGATATATAGACCAATGGGACAGAGCAGAGGCCTCAGAAACAACACCACACACCTACAACCATATGCTCTTCAACAAACCTGACAAAAACATGCAACTAGGGAAAAGATTCTCTATCGAATAAATGGTGCAGGGAAAATTGGCTAGCCATATGCAGAAAACTGAAACTGGATCCTTCCCTTACACCTAATACAAAAATTAACTCATGACGGATTAAAGGCTTAAATGTAAGACCTAAAATCATAAAAACCCTAGAAGAAAACCTAGGCAGTACTATTCAGGACATAGGCATGGGCAAAGACTTCATGACTGAAACACCAAAAGCTATGGAAACAAAAGCCAAAATTGACAAATGGGATCTAATTAAACTAAAGAGCTTCTGCACAGCAAAATAAACTATCATCAAAGTGAAGAGGCAGTCTACAGAATGGGAGAAAATTTTTGCAATCTATCCATCTGACAGAGGTCTAATATCAACAATCTACAAGGAACTTAAACAAATTTATCAGAGAAAAACAAACAACCCCATCCAAAAGTAGGCACAGGATATGAACAGACACTTCTCAAAAGAAGACATTTATGCAGTCAACAAACACATGAAAACAAGCTCATCATCACTGGTCATTAGAGAAATGCAAATCAAAACCACAATGAGAAACCAATTCATGCCAGTAAGAATGCCAATCATTAAAACATCTGGAAACAACAGGTGCTGGTGAGGATGTGGAGAAATAGGAACACTTTTACTCTGTTGGTGAGAGTGTAAATTACTTCAACCATAGTGGAAGACAGTGTGGCAACTCGTCAAGGATCTAGAACCAGAAATACCATTTGACCCAGCAATCTCATTACTGGGTATATACCCAAAGGATTATAAATCATTCTACTATAAAGACACTTGCAAACATATGTTTATCGCAGCATTATTTACAGTAACAAAGACTTAGAACCAACCCAAATGCCCATCAATGATAGATTGGATAAAGAAAATGTAGCACATATACACCATGGAATACTATGCAGCCATAAATTGAATGAGTTAGTGTCCTTTGCAGGGACAGGGACGAAGCTGGAAACATTATCCTTAGCAAACTAACACAGGAACAGAAAACAAAACACCACATATTCTCACTCATAAGTGGGAGTTGATCAATGAAAACCCGTGGACACAGGGAGGGGAATATCACATACCAGGGC
Source organism: Rhinopithecus roxellana (assembly GCF_007565055.1). Taxonomy (NCBI): domain Eukaryota; kingdom Metazoa; phylum Chordata; class Mammalia; order Primates; family Cercopithecidae; genus Rhinopithecus; species Rhinopithecus roxellana. The sequence continues at coordinate 61,077,750 of NC_044556.1, forward strand.
TTGTTGAGGTGTGGGGGGAAAGAGGAAAGATAGCATTAGGACAAATAGCTAATACATGTGATGTTTACAACCTAGATGATGGGTTGGTTGATGGGTGCAGCAAAACACCATGGCACATGTATACCTATGCAACAAACCGCACATTCTGCACATGTATCCCAGAACTTAAAGTATGATAATAAGAAAACACACACACACACACACACACACACACACACACACCATTTACCCAACAAACCCACTCCTAGATATGTATCCATGATGAATAAATTTGTGTTTATATAAAAACTGTAGATGAATATTTTTCTTACCAGCATGATTCACAAATGCCAAAAACAATGCAAATGGCCTTCAACAAGTGAATGGATTAACAGACTGTGATACATGATACAATGAAATAATACTTAGCAATAAAAAAAGGTGTTCTGGGTAGTGTGACAAAATCCTATGCCATTCAGCTCCATTCTCCCCAGAGCATGAATCCTTTCTTGTCTAGTGTATCCATAGTTTATACTACCTGCCTGTTAGTTACTTAGTAGTCTTCCAAGTTATCAGGTGGAAAAACATAGTCTACTTGGGTTTTAAACTATTAATCGTTTCAAGAATCTACTGGGGAGCCTAGAACATGTCCCACATGAATAAGAGGGACTAACGCAGCCTTTTACTTTCACACGTAAGGAGAGACTACTCTATCTAGCTTCAGAAGAATCATTCAGATGGCACTAGTAATTCAAGTTTTACAAGTCAAGAGAAATTTATATTCTGTGATTTACCTGGCAATTCTTTTTCTTTAAATGACTATTTTAAAGAAACTGCAGCCAGTTTGCACTCATATAGGATACACTTCGATATATATCTATTGTACTCACACAAGTATATTTAATTATTTTTTTCTTTTTTTTTTTTTTTTGAGATGGAGTCTCGCTCTGTCACCCAGGCTGGAGTGCAGTGGCATGATCTCTGCTCACTGCAAGCTCCATCACCTCCCAGGTTCATGCCATTCTCCTGCCTCAGCCTCCCGAGAAGCTGGGACTACAGGCACCCGCCACCACACCTGGTTAATTTTTTTTTGTATTTTTAGTAGAGACAGGGTTTCACCATGTTTGCCAGGATGGTCTCAATCTTCTGACCTTATGATCCACCTGCCTTGGCCTCCCAAAGTGCTGGGATTACAGGCGTGAGCCACCACGCCCAGCCAAATTTTTTTCTGCATATTTTCACAACATGGTTATGAGGAATTTAGATTTTATTAAATTGAAAAGTACTGTGATTCACTGACAATTGACTGTCCATTGAAAATATAATGCTGATATCTCAATCTGAAGATAAAGTTAAGACTTGTTAATTATATGACCACTGTAAAGCAGCCAAACAACCTGACTAAAGTACAGGGTCTAGCATGAAGAGTAAAATAGAAACATTCTTAAGAATAACTTGAGCCAGAAAAACTTGGGACAGAAGGAAGGAAGGAAGGAAGGGAGGGAGGAAGGAAGGAAGGAAGGAAGGAAGGAAGGAAGGAAGGAAGGAAGGAAGGAAGGGAGGAATGGGAGAGAGGGGAGGGAGGGAAAGAAAGAAAGAAAGAAAGAAAGAAAGAAAGAAAGAAAGAAAGAAAGAAAGAAAGAAAGAAGAAAGAAAGAAAGAAAGAAAGAAAGAAAGAAAGAAGAGAGAGAGAGAGAGAGAGAGAGAGAGAGAGAGAGAAAGAAAGAAGAAAGAAAG